>NC_051290.1:16162196-16267196 GCF_015220745.1 Sebastes umbrosus
TTCAGTTGAGACTTGTGAGGGGAATGTTATAAAAGGAAAGGCTATATTTGGAAGCTGATGAAGTCTAGATGCTCGAAAACAAATTGCCAAGGCAGAGCCAGCTGCAAAACAGAGAGGGATGATAAAATAATGAAGGAGCAGCAGTGCTCTTGGTTCAAACGTCTTCTCGGAACCTCTTTGCAACGCTGACCACAGATATGTTGCTAACCAGCGCCCTCTGGCTATGACACCTGGATACTGTGACTTCCATCATTCACTAACACTGAGGCTGAAAACTGTTGTGAGTCTTTAGACATGTAAGAGGACTCTGCTTTGAACGATAATTTGTGTCTAATATGGATTTTCTACCAAAATAAAAGTGAAATAATTAGTAAAAATTCTTAAAGAGGACCTATTTTGGGCGTGTAAAAGGTCTGCAAAGTTACAAAGCCCAAAGTCCACACCAAAGGGAGTTACTCTTTCCCACAGAAACACTGCTCCTGAACTGCCTGAAACCCCTTGCTTGAAATCCTGCCTTTTCTTCCGTAACGTGGTGATGTCACCAAGTAACACACTTTGCTTAGCGGCTAGTTTGGCACGCCCTCACACAGACGGTGAAAAGAGGTGCTGCAGCACAGCCGCTATGAGAAAAATAAAGCGTGTTTGGAATATTAAAGCATGTAAACATGTTCTAGTAGAAACCCAAAATACAAGTATGAACCTGAAAATGAGCATGACATGTCCTCTTTAAAATTACACAATCTTCTTCTCCCTCGATACAAAAATCCAGAATCTATAAATATAAGTGCTGTCATAGTTAACGCGATAAGAACACGTTAACGCAAATTCATTTTAATGCCACTAATTTCTTGAACACATTAAGCAACTTGTGATTTTCACGTTGTAGCGGGCTCAGTTTTATAGCTAGAGTGAAGATACTGACATCAAATGAAACTACAAAACCTATGCTTTTATCATACTAACTTGATGCAAAGGAGGTTAAATAACGCTCCAAACTTGCGCTATATATTGGCGAGGAAAAACTGGCATGGCCGCTTTCAAAGGGGTCCCTTGACCTCTGACCTCAAGATATGTGAATGAAAATGGGTTTTATGGGTACCCACAAGTCTCCCCTTTACAGACATGCCCACTTTATGATAATCACATGCAGTTTGGGGGCAAGTCATAGTCAAGTCAGCACACTGACACACTGACAGCTGTTGTTGCCTGTTGGGCTGCAGTTTGCCATGTTATGATTTGAGCATATTTTTTTAATGCTAAATGCAGTACCTGTGAGGGTTTCTGGACAATATTTGTCATTTTGTGTTGTTAATTGATTTCCAATAATAAATATATACATACATTTGCATAAAGCAAGCACTGATAGCCCTAATATATATTCAAATAGTTTCATTTGGAAAGTTTAATTACTAGAAACAAGATATCTCCTACTTCATAGTAAAGTTAATTCTCGGATTATTATGTGCACTGGAGGCTTCAAGTTTCCACATCACACTTGATGTGTAAGTTGCATATTGGCCTCCAAACTATAGTTGTGATGTCACAAAGTCATGGTCGTACAAACACGTCTGAAATATTTACTTTAAGGTGAGCACAGACACATTTTCCACGGTCTTCTAGTGACAAACTCTGCACATACATCATTCTGCACAGTGAAGTGAAAACATTCAACCCAAGTCTAAATGAATAACATCTGCCAGTATAACTGGTGACGCAACTAGCACAACTAATTTTGGAACTTTTATGAGCACCTTTATTAGCTACACTGCGAACAAATGAATGAAGATACACCCCTCTGCATACTAAAACTAGAGGCCCACAAGACGACATCTGAAAACATCTTGGATTTTTGTTGTGGAGATTGTGCTCAAACTCAAGGACCTGGCTCCAGGACAAAAAGACCACTGATGGAAATATCAAGCATTCCATATAGATATGGGCATCCCAGATGTTACGGACCCGTTCCAGATGGGGTTTTTACAATCAGCCCATGTTTCACATTTGAGGTTTTAAACAGCAAAGTTATCCAGATAACTCAGTAAACCTGCCCCTGGTCCACACTGGTTGCTACGGTTAGCAGCCCAAGTGCTTACACACACATCAAATCATTTCCAGGGTCTTTGTATTTCTTGGGCCTTGAGCGACAAATTGTTTGCATGAAAGCTATGTCCAAACTATGTGCTGTGCATGCCTATGAGGTTGTGTGTGTAAAGTAAATCAATCCATCATTAAGCGTTTGCATGACGAATGTCTGGAATGTGAAACACTTTGTGAGCGCTCGGCTTGTTCAGTGTGAATGCTCCTCATTGTTTTTCCGTGGAAATGAACGAGCCCGAGTCCCGCTGGACTTTGTCACAAAGATTAAAGGCTCATGAATGCTAATGAGCGCTGATTTCAGACACTGTGTAATGAGGGCTTCAAACAAATTACAAAGTCCCGTCTAAAGTGATTGTCTTACATTTCTTGTTTAGTTGGTCTCATTTAGTTTCATATACAGGATATTGATAAGGGATGTAGTCAGTGCGAAGATGTCATAAGAATGAACATTAAATAATAAGTGGCCATTAAAGAGGACCTATTATGCTTATTTTCAAGTGCATACTTGTATTTTGGGTTTCTACTAGAACATGTTTACATGCTTTGATGTTCATAAAACGCTTTATTTTTCTCATACCGGCTGTGCTGCAGCACCTCTTTTCCCCCTCTGTCTGAGCTCCTGCCCCGCCCGAAAAGCCCAGTCTGCTCTGATTGGTCAGCTGGCCCACTCTGTTGTGATTGGTCAACCGAACCAAACTCTTCGGACTCCACTCCAGCTCCGCTCTTACTAGCTTTGTTTGAGGGCGTGCCAAACTAGCCGCTAGACAGGTGTTATGCACATGTGTTACTTGATGACATCACCACGTTACAAGCGAGGGGTTTCAGGCAGTTCAGGAGCAGTGTTTCTTTGGGGGAGAGTAACTCCCTTTTGCATGGACTTCGGGCTTTGTAACCTTGCAGAATTTTTACACGCACAAAAAACGATATAACACACTAAAGGAAAAGAAAAAAGCACAATAGGTCCTCTTTAACAGGCTGGCATTAAAACTGCCCACTGCTTATATACTTTTTAAAAATTCCATTACTTTTACTTTTTTCCCCATCTTTTGTTCTCTGATTTGTTTCGTCTAGGGCTGTCAATCGAATGAAATATGGAATCGCATGATTGTCCATGATTAATCACACATTTTGTATCTGTTCAAAATGTACCTTAAATTAAAATTTGTCAAGTATTCAATACTCTTATCAACATGGGAGTTGGCAAATATGCTTGCTTTATGTAAATGTATGTATATATTTATTATTGGAAATCAATTAACAACACAAAACAATGACAAATATTGTCCAGAAACCCTCACAGGTACTGCATTTAGCATAAACAATATGCTCAAATCATAACATGGCAAACTTCAGCCCAACAGGCAACAACAGCTGTCAGTGTGTCAGTGTGCTGACTTGACTATGACTTGCCCCAAACTGCATGTGATTATCATAAAGTGGGCATGTCTGTAAAGGGGAAACTCGTGGGTACCCAGAGAACCCATTTTCATTCACATATCTTGAGGTCAGAGTTCAAGGGACCCCTTTGAAAATGGCCATGCCAGATTTTCATGGACAAAATGTTACCGGAAGTTTGGAGCGTTATTTAGCCTCCTTTGCGACAAGCTAGTATGACATGGTTGGTACCAATGGAATCCCTATTTTCTAGTTTCATATGATGCCAGTATCTTCACTCTAGCTTTAAAACTGACCCCGCTACAACCTCTAAAAGGTCGATTGCGTTAACACATTATACTTGCGTTAACTTTGACAGACCTAGTTTTGTCTGTTAATATGTTTATAAATGTGCTTTTATTCTTATATTTAACATGTTAGCAGACCGTTGTTTTTAGCCACAATTGGTCACCAGTTTGTCACTAACTGGTGCTGGGCAGGTAGTGTGAGTGGAAGATTTTAATGTTGGTACTAAACTGAAAAATGAATACGAGAAATTTTGAATTCTTCTGATGGGCTTTTTTTTGTAGGAATAATAACAAAGCTTGCTTTTATATGCTCCATTGGAAATCCATACACTTTCCTCCCAGAGGTTTCCTTACCTTTTCTTGGATGATAGAGCTGTAAAAGAACTGACACACTACTACAGCGGTTGTATACTCACCCAGAGGCGATAAGGGCACGTGACTGAGCCATGGCAATGCGCTGCAGTGCGGGTCGACTCAGCCCTGCTAGGCTGGACCGGGGTGGCAGGGGGGCTGCGCAGGCAGCAGCACCAGATGAAGACACTGGACCCAGGACGCGGGCAGAAGGCGAGGGCGTGCAGGTGGAGGCAGCCGTGGAGATGAGGGGCGGTGGGCCCGGAGCGGGCACTGGAGGGGCAGAACAGGAAGCGGAGAGGGAGGACGAGGTGGATGGGTGAGGGGGGGAGGTGGCGACTGATGAGAGCGCGTTGGAGGGCGGAGGAGGAGGCGGCGGCGGAGGGGGTAGAGGCGGAGGAGGGGGGCGGGTGGAGGAGATGGAGAGGGCGGCGGTAGCTGAGCCGAGGAGGGAGAGAGAGTGGGTGAAGCCTCCTCCGTAACCGAAGCTGGCATTGCCAACACCGCTACCGCCGACCATTCCTACACCTCCTGCACCACCCATACCGCCTAGACTGTAGCCACCTGTCGCCCCAACTATGGACGTCCTGTGGGGGGAAAAAGAGCGCGACAGGGTGGGAGGTCGAGGGAGGGTTAGTGAGTACGACCCTCCTGGGACGGAGTAACTGCTGATTTTGGGACTAGGTGGCTTGGTCTGTGGCGGTCTCCGCCCCAGAGTGTGAGCAGACATGGCGCCGGCTTTGACACTTAGCACCAACATACACTGCTGACAAGCGCAGGGCTGTCCCAAGGAGGTGATGGCCGAGGCAGGGAGCGCACCACTGGGGTACGCGCTTCCGTTTCCGGTCCCGCTGTTGCTCATCCGGATCCCCATGCCCACTCCGGACACATCTACGCCGAGCAGTCCTCCGTGGCTGGGCATGGACATGGGCCCCCAGGCGTGGTGGGATTTGGGCAGGGGCCCGGACACCAGGGGGTACGCCAGGTCAGCGCGGCGCTGGATGCGGCGGCAGCGCTGCGTCTGCCCGTTGATTTGGGTCATGCTTTCGAAGTCAATGAGGTAGCAGAAGCCCAGCGGCGCCAGGTCCAGCCAGGGCTGCTGGCGATCGCGCGCTGCCTGGATGGCGATGCCCACCTCCGTGTCGTACGCCGTCCAGCTGCCGGAGTCGTTCTCCCACTCCCACAACCAGCCCTGGCCTGGCGCTGACGTGGGGTCGTAGAAGCTGCGTCGTACCGGTCGGAGGGTACCTGAGGCAGGGATCAGGAGGTCAGAACAAAAGATTCATCCACATTATAAAGATTTTGACTACTGTTAGTAATACAGTCATTTTGCATTTTGCCGTGAATAGCACTTTGGACAGATTTACTGCTTCTTTCTACATGTGCACGACTTGTACTGTAACCGTGACGCTTGGTGATGAGAGGTAGTTTGCAATAGGAGTCTAAGTGGCCGACTACTGTGGCTCTATTTACTGTGGACAAGTAGATTGCAACCCTAACAAATTCAACATGTCTGTGTTTGCTTGAGAAGAATTTGGGCAAACAGGTTGCCCCTGGTAACAGCACACGGTGTTCCGAATTCTGATTGGCTGGCAGCCTTGATCCGACCCAAAGCTGGCTGTGTTTGCTTTCCCAGGGTGTCCAGAGAAACTAGTCCACAGAGTCTTCACACTGTAAAGCCTTCACATATCAAATCCCGTGTGTAAGACGAAGCTATTTTGGCATCACAAAAGAAATGCACTTTGCATGGACATTTTACCGTAGTATACTGCACAATTTGAAATACATGTAGGATGAAACATATAGCAAAACATCTCTGGAAACAAAAATAACCTCAGATATGACACAACACAAATATAATTGGAATTTCGTAGCATACAGTATGTGTGGCCTACAAGACAACAAGGGAGCTCATTCATGAGATCTGCTCCCATCGACCCCGTTTTTATCAATGACCTCAGACTCCTGAAATTCTTCCCCACCCTCCTCCTCCTCCTCCTCCACCCTGTCTCCTATTTAGACTGGGGCACCCTGCTCGCCTCCCCCATTTCAGCTTGGAAAAACAAACTTCACAAAGGCTTTTGTCAGCCAATGTTGAGAGAGAGAGAGAGGGAGAGAGAGAGAGAGAGAGGGGAAATGTTGGGTTCTCTGCCAAAGTTAGACATCTGACAATTCCCCGCTTTGTCTTACTGCTCTGCTTGCCTATCTTTGTCTTGCGAAAGATGATTTCTTATGCTCATATTCTGCTATATAAGACAGTGGTACTGATGGCAGTGTGTCTGGGACTATGACTGGACACTTCCGCTGCTACTGTGCCACATAGGGAAACCAGATCCCGACACATCTAATGTGGGACAAAGAGTATGTTTGTGTGGGAGGATGTGGGACAATGCTGAGAGGTAGTCTTAAATTTTGATATATAATGTCTAACTTAAAAAATAAACATTTTTATTCTGCCCCTTACCTCTATGATTTGCCCGAATGCAATCCATTGATCTCTTTTTGAAAAAAACAACTCTGAGAATTGCCTTACACCGGTTTCACCCACTTATAAGTAGTCTTTGTTGTAGTTTCCATCATATTCGGCCTACATCTGCATAGTTTGTGACTCACACTTCTCCCTGTTGGGTATAGCGTAGCAAAGACGGTGACGGGGTCAACCTGCACTTGACCCAGGCGTGCGCAGTTTGATTGACATCAAACAGTTATGACAGCCTTATCCCTGCTTTCTTCACAGCCATTGGATAAAAGACAGACTTTAGAAAAGTGTCTGTCTTGCAGTGGTTGGAGCCAATAAAAATGTGGGACATCGTCTCAATATAAGAGATGCACGATCCAATTTTTTCCATCCCGATACCGATAAGGATACCTGGGCTTTGGGTATCGCTAAAGTGGGACACCTGGTCACCTTATAGTGCCACATGATGCAAACACACACAGATCCTACCAGAATGACTCACCTTTACACCTTCTCAAAATCACAGCCTTGTCCTTTAAAATGTAACATCTAAAATTAAAAAAAATTAAAAATACTGCAGAAATAAGAAGCCATACCTCGCAGCAAAAACACTCCTATACCATCAACTTCAGGATCGACATAATGGGGCTTGCAAAAGATGAACACATGATGAGCAAAATGCTGTGCAGTCCCCTGGTAAAGTGGGACACCTGGTCACCCTATAAGTGCCACATGATGCAAACTCACACAGATCCTACCAGAATGACTCACCTTTAAACCTTTTCAAAAATCACAGCCTTGTCCTTTAAAATGTAACATCTAAAAAAATAATAATAATAAAAAAAATACTGCAGAAATAAGAAGCCACCTTGCATGATCTGGTAAATATAATCTGAAGGCAAAAGGCTCAATTAAATGGTCTATTTCTTCCTCTGGGTTATTGTTAAGGCCACATTGCTAAAAGAAAAAAAAATACCAAAATACCCTGATGAGCACCTTGCAGCAAAAACACTCCTATACCATCAACTCCATGGAGCAGGATCAACATAAGAGATGAACACATGATGAGCAATAAAAAAAAAAACAGGCCTCCACCACCACCACCACCACCTCAGGCCCGGCTCCACCACTCCACCCTCCTCCACCCTGTGTGTCTCTCTCCTCTCTTCTTGCTTCTCACCTGTGTCTTGTCTGAACTGGTGCATGGAATGCAAATCGATGATGTAGGGCGAGAGGCGAGAGTCCACCTGGCCGAGGACGACACTACCACACCGCGGGTCGCTCCGGATGACTGCCTCGATGTGATGACAGACAGCCGGGCTGTAGGGCCGCCAGCGTCCGTGCTCGTTCAGCCATTCCCAGACCACCACGGCGGACGCTAGTAACATCCTACTCCTGCAGGAAAACAACATAAAGGAGGCATATATGTGATAGGATGATGGGCTTTTAAAGATGCTGCTCCGCCGTGCATCCCTGCGCACAGCGGCGCTGCATCCATCTTGGACAGCTTGCAACCCAGATGTGTTTCTGTGGATATATATAAATATATATATTTTTTGTGCATGACATGCAAAGCGTACCTTCCATGTTTGTAGTTTCGGTTATGCAGCAATTATAGGTCCTTTTTGTTTTTTAATAGAGGGTTTCAGTGCAGAGTGTCAGTGCTCCTCGCAGGATGGTTGCATTTTACTCCCTCTATGCAGATGAGTGACGTCTACTGAAATCATTTCTCCGGCACAATCAAGTTAGGGTGAGAGGAGGAGGAAAATGCAACTTGGTGGATGCTCACTGTGGTGGTGGTGGTGGTGAAGTAGGTTACTGTGACAGATCGTGCACTGTGCAAGGTTGCATTTTCTCTTTTTTTCTTTTTACCAAATCTGTGCAATCTGGGCAGATTCCTGAAAGAAAAAAATACAAATATAGATATTTACCAGGTCAGATCAGCAGCTCCAGTGTCTCCCAGTCAAAGATCCTTTATTGGAACAGTTTGGGTGCTTTATCCATCATCATTCTTGAGGTAAAATCTGGTTACATAACTGCTGCTGATAATGTGTCCATGCAGCTACTTCTTTGACTCACTTCATGCATAGTGTCTCGATGGAGTGGCTCTCTCTCACCCACCACCACTGATGATGATGGGTGATTTGGCCGGTGCAAAAAATACATGTTTGACATTCGCGTGCGTGAAACACTCCCACACTCACGCTCCTCCAAGAGAGCTCCAACATCCAATCAGATTTGAGCAAAGCGCTCCGTCTGGCCAATCAGCAACGTGTGCTCATCGCACACTTTAATTGCTTTGTATGAACTGTGTTTAAATGTTTTTTATTTCTTTCTTTGTAGTAGCACATATTTTTCCACATCTACCACTTCTTCTGATATGTTTTATGAGTATTCAGTCGTCTAAAAAGAGTGGAGATGCCGGGGATTGAACCCGGGACCTCATACATGCGAAGCATGCGCTCTACCACTGAGCTACATCCCCATTGGACAACATGGTTCCAACGAAACATGCTTTTTATACATATCTGTCTCCAATGATGTAATTTTAATGTGTTGTAATGTTAGTTCTATCAATAAAAAAAGGCAGTACTAATATGAAAATGTCACTTTTTTATTAATTTTCTTACAGTGTACATTTATCTCAAAATGAAAACATTTTTGCCAACACAACTGTTCATGAACTGGCACTGCCTTTCAATACATTCATTAACAGAGTAAAGTAGGTCAGATATTTACATGCATGTCAATGAAGCTTCAGTTCATGAGTCATCATTATATCCTTTAAAGATATATAGAGCTTAATGTTGTAGTTTTGCAGTACATTCAACATGATGATTACTACTGATCTATATTTTTTTACTACACACTAGGCCACAATGTAGCCTGACTAACATATGAAATGGCACTTGATGGTAAGTTTGACTCAGTCCCAAACAAGTTAAATATTCAGCACTATCACATTAGATCACATTTGAGAAGCTGAATTAAAATTAAAATTGTGTATTTTTTTGTTTAAAAAATAACTTTTCTGAGGATCGCTCAATCAATTAATGGACTGTTTCAGCTCCACTAATGTCATTTTGATGTGTTGTAATGTTAGTTATCTCAACAAAAAAAGGCAGTACTAATATGAAAACGTCATTTTTTTATGAATTTTCTTACAGTGTACAATATCTTAAAATGAAAACATTTTTGCAAAACAAAACTGTTCATGAACTGGCACCGCTTTTCAATACATTCATTAACAGAGTAAAGTAGGTCATATATTTACATGTATGTCAATGTAGCTTCAGTTCATGAGTCATCATTATACCCTTTAAAGATATATAGAGCTTAATGTTGTAGTTTTGCAGTACATTCAACATGATGATTACTACTGATCTATATTTTTACTACACACTATAGGCCACAACGTAGCTTAACTAACATATGAAATGGCACTTGATGGTAAGTTTATTAAGTAATTAAGTAATATTCAACACTGTAACATTAGTTCACATTTGAGAAGCTAAATTAAAATTAAAATGTTGTCTTTTTTTGCTTAAAAAATAACTTTTCTGTGGATCGTTCAATCAGTTAATGGACTCAGCTCTACATATGACATTGAGAACAATATGAACACAGTAATATGAAATAGTAATATCTATTTTTGTTTTTTTGTTTTTACTTTCAGTATATATTACAAAAAAAAGCAATAAAAAAACACAGAATATACAGCATGCAATAGGCTGACACAATAATACAAAAGTTTGATTTGACTACTTTATAAAAGGTAAACTCGTACACAAACATTCAAAATCCAATCCAGTGTACTCCTGCGTATTCACAACAGCTTCATTCATCAATGGCCTTTTTATCCTGATGCTTCAACAGGAAGTGGAATTAAAAACCAGAGCCGTAGCTACAATTGAGGACACTGTTTTCAGTGTTTTTTAGGGGGGGATTTATGGGGTTTTCGTAACCTGGGGGAGTCTACACTCTCCAATTAAAAACTGTTTTATAGGGTGGTTCCAGTATTTTTAGACTACTTTGGCTCCTGGCAGTGTGGAACAGCATTTAGACTTTCATGTTGGGGAAATACAATTCACAGAAAATCTATTTTCACAGCTAATTAGGGGACACATGACCTCAGTATTATTTCCTAAGCCTCCCTTGTATTTCATTACTGTTCTCACAGTACAGTCATATCATTGTCCTTGCCTGAACCCCCCTCTTCCTCAGACCAGATGGCACTACCAGAGAACTGCTTTAGATCTACCAACAACCCAGTCCCTCCACTTGCTTCACCTTTACCTTCTCTCACTTTCTCCTCTGTCTGATCCCTTAGACTGACTTGCTCCCCTGCCTCTGAACTCAACAGACTTGAGTTATCATCTGAAGAGTCACCTCCTTTTCCCTTTGCCTTACCACATTGCTCCTCATCCTCCTCAGCCTCCTCCTCATCCTCCTCCCGGTCATCTCCCTCACTGTCACTCCCCTTGCTACCACCATCCTCCACCTGACCCTCCTCATCTTGGATTTCCTGCATTTCCTCTCCATCTTCATCAGTATCACTTTGAGGCCACAGCTGGACTCCGAGACGCGTCCCCACAACTAACGCTGCCCCTCTCACCCGGTCCCTGACCCCTCCTTCCTTATACACCATGCGCCGCACCGTATATTTTCCATTGGCCTCCTTGTTCAACTTAATGTACAAGAAGATCAGCAACACAATTAAGCCTACCAGGCAGAAAAAAAGGGTCAGCACAGTCGGAGTGTTTACTTGATAATCGACGTCGTCAGCCATGCCTGGAGTGAAGAGAGAGAGAAAGGGGGTTAGCATGGTCAAACATTGGGATTTATTCATTTCTTTGAATGTTTTTGTGTTCAGTGGCACTGTCTCTTGAAGAAATAGTTTGACATTTTGGGGAAAGTGATTATTTGCTCACATCTGAACCAGTTGGGCTATCTCCAGGTCTGAAAAGTGAAGCCAATGCTGAAGTGCTTTAAACTTGCATTATTTCTAACAGCCAGCAGGGGGCAACTCCTCTGGTTGCAAAAAGAAGTCTGATTGTATAGAAGTCTATGAGAAAATGACCCTACTTCTCTCTTGATTTATTACCTCAGTAAACATTGTAAACATGAGTTTATGGTCTCAATTGCTAGTTTCAAGTCTTCTTCAATACAAGATGATGTTCATTTAGTAAATTATGATCCCATTTAGAGTCAAATAGACCATAAATCAGGGGATGCTTTAGGGCGTGGCTAACGTTGCTACCATGGCATTGTCTGGTCTGGGTGTTGTCCGTGTTTTCGTCTTAAAACTTTAACCCTTTCACAGTGTGTTTTCAGTTACAACCTTTTTGGTCGCCTAAATATGTCTTAATCAGCGTTCGATTGTACTTAGCTCCATGCTCTCGCACCATTTCTGGTTGCAAAATACCAAGATGGTGACGGCCAAAATGCCAAACTCGAGGCGTCAAAACGGCACTTCACAAACCAATGGGTGACGTCACGGTGACTACGTCCACTTATTATATACAGTCTATAGCTAGCCTGGCTCTGTTCAAAGGCTCCAGGCTCAAAGAAACATCCCAGCACATAACCCCCATTAAAACAGCAAATTGTCGATTTTACACCTCTATTTTTGGACAGAGCCAAGCTAGCTGTTTCCCTCTGTTTTCAGTCTTTATGCTAAGCTATGCTAGCTGGCTGTAGCTCCATATTTACCATACAGATATGAGAGTGGTATCGAACTTCTCATCTAGCAAGAAAACAAACATGTTTATTTCCCAAAAGGTCAAACGATTCCTTTAATAGAGTTGTGTCTAAAAGGGAGCCCGCAAACTGCGACATCTGATCTGAGATCCACAAAAACTCTTGCGAGACTCGCTGCCCGACGACCTATCCTAACTTTAACTATTCAAGAGCAATGCCAAACCTTAACTATTCAAGATCAATGCCTAACCTTAACTATTCAAGATCAATGCCTAACCTTAACTATTCAAGATCAATGCCTAACCTTAACTATTCAAGATCAATGCCTAACCTTAACTATTCAAGATCAATGCCTAACCTTAACTATTCAAGATCAATGCCTAACCTTAACTATTCAAGATCAATGCCTAACCTTAACTATTCAAGATCAATGTCTAACCTTAACTATTTAAGATCAATGCCTAACCTTAACTATTCAAGATCAATGCCTAACCTTAACTATTCAAGATCAATGTCTAACCTTAACTATTTAAGATCAATGCCTAACCTTAACAATCTTGCAAGAGTTTCCCCAGGTTGCTGGCTCCCTTCTAGCCACTACCATGCTAATCCTAAATTATCAAACTGTAAATCCCACAAAATTGAGACGAATTAGATTTAGAGATATACTTTACCTCCTTAGAAAATTCCCCGCTGAGTAGAAAAATCCCACTGGCTTGGTGTCACAGTTAGGCAGAATTTTGCAGTCAAACTCCTTGTACTTTAAAGCAGTTGTGAAGTTTTTATCAGATCCATTGGTAAATTTGTATCCGGGATCTAGAAAAAAGAAAATTAGAGAAATAAATAACAGTGCATGGTAAACCTTTAGATGGCTTAACGTAAAAATATTATCCATTCGTTTAAATTTTGATGTGGCATTTCAGGTTTAACTGAGAAATGCCAATAATTCTGCTTCCTAGGTGGTATTATATTTCAGAAGCTGCTCAACCTTTCAGTATTGACATCTAATCCTGATACAATTATAATAAGAAAGTTACCATCCACGCTGGCTTAAACGTAGCCAAAGGTTTATAACTGCAAATATACAAACGCACGCTGGAGATGTGACAGGAAGTCTGTATTGCCTCTATCTCATTCGACTGTAAGTTGTGTTGTCTCGAGTGACAGGAAGCTCGCAGACCGCTCGCAGCGTTGCTGGTTTCCTGTAAAAATTATGATTGAACAGCATCAGTCAGCCTGCCATGGGAGGGAACTTTTTTAGTCATGGTTAATAAGACTCCAAGAGATCAGACAAAAAGTGTTGCATCATAATGTTTAATAAAAATAAATAAAAATACAGAACGTGCAATACATTTTATGAGGATAGATGTATATATATTTAAATAAGAGCAGACAAAACATGAGGCATTTGTATTAAGATTAATTAAGAATAGACAGAAAAGTGTGCAGCATAAACGAGTTAAGAGGCTGTTCAAAATATATTTTTAAAAAGAAGGAAATAAACTGTAGAAAAACTTACCCAAAGTTGTGAGAAGATAAAGTTAGTGGTGCCAGAAGACTGAGTTGAGTAATCTAGTGTACTTTTGAATCGTGTGACAGCATATGTGTGAGTGTGTCTGAAGGAGACAGCGAGAAAACGAGAGGGGGTGCATGCATGAAATGTGGTGAAGAAAGCTTGCTGCAACCCTTTAGATGTAGGTGGAGGCTGAAGGGGGTTGAGAACACAGATTAAAGACAAAATCAAGCAGGGTGTGGTTGAGAACACAGATAAGAAAAATGTGCAAGTATTTATGGAAAGAGGAACACAATTGTAATTTTTTCCCCCTGCAAAGTTGACTTACTTTCAGTTTGCGGCACAGGTGCAGGTCACATTAAGTGTATTTTAAGAACGTACTGACGACAATTCCCCAACAGGAAATGTACATGATACAGTATATTCATTTCAACCTTATACAAGCAGTTGTCGATAACACCTCAACTCCACAAAGGGCAGCAGAGGTGAACATGATGTTAGGGTTTGTAAAGAAATCGTACCCTCAAAATTTAGTTTTTAAAGTGGATTCTATAAATGTTTGACATTACACTGGGGGAAAAAAGGAGTCAAAAAGTGTTATATGAACCTAGGACGACCCAATAACTAAACCACGATCCAGATAAGGTTTTGATCCATCCAAAGATATTAAGGTTTTTATTATACACGACAGATTTGAACTCAGAAGAGCACATCAACTTCAAACGCTGCGCTCAGCTTACTAATGTGGAACAAGTCAGCCACATCCTGTTTCACTCCAGTGGCCATGGCAGCCACGGCCCCTACACCCAACAAAGACAGCCGTACCAAATCTATTCAGTAATTTTTCACTTTATTATACAGGAGAGGACATAAACATGAGTGTCTGGTGTGCAATCATGAGAAAATTAAAATTTACAGATGGAAAATACCCAACACAGTGTGAAATTCATAGGTTCACAAAATGTGTATTGGTGTTATACAGTCAATTACTACTAGTACAAAAAAGATCCATGGTACTTCTGAAACTCTTCAGTAGAGATTTGCTCCAGCTTGTGGCTTGTGTGCCTCCTCAATGCAACGCTTTGCACAGTCTGCTGAGTTTGGTTTACGTTTTGTCAGACCACAAATTGTTGCAACACAGTCTCACAGCAATTCATGTAATAGTCATGAAAGTTAATCTATTTGTGCACACACACGAATTTCACTTTTTTTTGTGACGGATTTTTCGTGCTTTTTCCTACGAATGTCCAGCAACACGTGACGCACGTGTCAATTTCTGCTCCAGTCTCAAAATATAACTACTTAGTTAGGTTTAGGAAAAGATTGACTTGATAAGGCTTAGGCAACAAACTACTTAGTTAGGCCAAGGGAAAGAGCAACTTGATTAGGCTTAGGCAACAAACTACTTAGTTAGGCTAAGGGAAAGATCATCTTGGTTAGGATTAGGCAACAAACTACTTAGTTAGGTTTAGGCAACAATCTACTTAGTTAGGCTTAGGAATAGATTGACTTGGTTAGGCTTAGGCAACAAATTAGGTTAGGGCAACAAACTACTTAGGCTTTGGAAAATATCGACTTGGTTAGGTTTAAGCAACAAACTACTTAGTTAGGCTTAGGAAAAGATCCATAGGCTTAGGCTGCAAAACTACTTAGTTAGTTTTAGGCAACAAAACTACTTAAGCTTAGGAAAAGATCAACTTGGTTAGGTTTAGGCAACAAATTAGGTTTAGGCAACAAACTACTTAGGCTTAGGAAAAGATCGACTTTGTTAGGCTTATGCAACAAAACGATTTAGTTTGATTTAGGCAACAAACTACTTAGCCAGGTTTAGGAAAAGATCGTGGTTCGGGTTAAAATAACTTCAGAAGTGCCGTAACTTAAGTACGGAAGTTACGTGACAAATAAATCAACTTTGACATACGTTTCTATGTACACAAATCAATACGATCAATTTTCGGATGATTTCATGAACTGCTGTGCGACTGGGCTGTATTATTGTCATGTTATTCGTTGACCTGAAGTGATCTTTCACGCAGGCCAGGCCTGTTATGTCCTACACTGCCCGTTTTGGTTGGTTGCTCAGTTTGTTTAGATGACCTACTAAAGAAAACAGTTCCAACTAATAATGCAGACTGCTGTGCTAATATGAAACTCCAAAACTTTAGAAACCATCACTTCTCTCTGAAATCTTCAGACAGCATCGCTTCATTGTAGTTTCTGGAGTGGCATCGACTGTCATCTGTGGGACGTCGTTGTAATTTTAATGATTAAATATCTTAAGAATATTTATAAAGTATGAGAAATTCAGACAACAAATGGCAAAAAAAGCCAGTATAAAATGTGAGAAACCATCAGGGTGTTGCATCCTTTATGGAGGCAATGTGTTTTGTGTGTGTGCATATGTCTATTTAATTAGCAGCAGTCACTTGGCCCAGTCAACACACTCAATATGTAGACTATCCAAAAATAACATGACCTGGTAATTATAAAAAAATACCACAAATATGTGATCAGTTTCTTAGTGTAAGTAAAAAGCCAGTCCATTAATACAAAGGAGGAATGAATGTTTATTGAGTTTTCACAATGTGGTCTCATTTAACCTGCTACTGGTTTTGCAGTTAGTGTTAAGAGGTCAGTGCATAAAGAAATAGAAATCACTTAAGTAATAAAGGGATAAGCTTGATGTGGAATGTACCATTGTTACACGATCATCGACTTATGAAGAAGTAACAGAAAAAATGCCTCTAAATGTACTGGCAAAAAACACAAAACTAAAATAAAAAAACCTAAAAGATCTTTCCATCTTTTAACACCAATATAAATGCACACTGTAGAAAATGTTTCCAATTTCACCATAACTTCATCTTTCTCGTGGCTGCAAACACTTTTCTGAATAAATCTAGTGTGTTTTGGTGAGACTGCACTGTAAATAGTGTTAAGTTATATTTGGATGTACTGTATGGAGCACAACTTATATCCTGTGTCCACCGAACAACTCTCATTTTAGCTTAGAGCTCTGAAAAGATGCCGACTAAACCCGAGATCCTGGTTCTTTAGGGGGCAGCCTTACCACACGTCAAAAAAAGAAAAAAGGCTCTGCTGTATTTATATCTTGATGATAATGTGGACAAATATCTGGTCTTGTGATATTACAGGAAACTCCGCAAAGCCGCAGCTCTCTCCTGATAACATGAGGTACAAAATCACAAGTGCTACCTTTTCATTGACTGCAAAGACTACACAGAATTACGATACACATACAAATTCAACTACACTCTCATCAGCTATCAGTCACATAATTCTCACTGTCAAGGTCATGATTTGTGTACCAAAAGATTTCCCTACCGTTAACTTTACACGTGGCGTCCTATAATGAAGCAAACAAGTCACACAATGAAGAACAATTGGGGGGTCCGATATGACATCACAGTTTAGCAGCTTTAACTACCTGATTAAATAGCCCTAATGGTTACATTTGTGAGTGCTTTAGAGAGAGAAATCATATTGGAGGTACTTAATCGCGTTGCTATAGTATGTCAACCTTCATTAAATGCTTTTTTAATCACTACTTTGTGCATTAACTTTGAGGCAATCGTGCCATTGTGACGCCTCCAAAGCCCTTCAAAATTAGCGTGGGGATTTTGCAAAGCTCAAAGCTGCACTGGATGCACCACCAAACAGCTGCTACAACACTCCTTCATATGAAAAACAAAACATTATCTTACTGTCAGAAATCACTCTATACAGATGACACCCCGCTGTCCGCCACAGTCTGGAAAACAATCACAGAAACAAATTGTGGTCTCGTTGTAAGCCACCGTGATTCACAGTTAGCCGCTACCCTTCACTACATTCTTCCACTCGCACAGCTTAAGGTACTGTTGATTCTAGTAAGGCTATGGTCTATGGATTTAGTAAGAATGCCCTCGGAATGTAGTGGTCCTGCGCCTTGCTCATACGTCCCCATCCTCGATCCGAGCCAGCTGCCTCTCCAGCAGCTCGATTCTCTGGCTCTGAGCGAGGACGACAGCACGCAGGGCCTTCATTTCTGCTAACAACTCGTTCAACAAATCGTCCTGAGAGAAGGAAAGAATGAACAAGTCAGTAAACAACTTTGAGCACTAAAAACATTAGTAAGGTCAATGGCCCTGTTCAGACCTGGCATTAACATGCGTCTCGGGTGATTCGATCTCACTTCCCCGCTCTACTTGCAAATAAACACGTAGTAAACACATGACCAATACAGCAGACGTTGGGACGTAATAAAATAGGAATGTAAGTAGTAATATCTTTCATATTCGTGAATTTTGGTGCATAAAAATATAAGGTTATTGTCTACTAGCGGCCCCCAGGGACCTCTGTGCCGTCGGCACCACTGCCTTTCCCAGGCAACAGTGGGGTACAGAGCTTCAGAGATGAGCGGGCGGGTGTCAGCTCCGTGCAAAGCACCGGAACAAAAACGCGACACATCACGATAGTATGATAATAATGTACTTCACGTGCCTAGTCTGATAGTCTGTAGACTATGTAGCCTATAGATAAGATATACGAATGTTGTCTGAGCAATCGGATGTCAATGCATCCTCAGTGCGTCTTGAGTACGTTCACACCTGTATTTAAAGCTGTCCGCTTGTGATCCGATCACTGAGGACGCATGTTAATACCAGGTCTGAAAAGGACCAATATGTCTCGTTCTGTCGGCTCACCTCTTTCTTCGGCCTCTCAGTATTTCCATCCGTCTCCCTCGTGGCTACTCGTGGCTGTGGCACCTCTTCTTCCGTCTCCTTGGCGGCAGAGCAAGATGTAGATGTAGATGTGGGAGCTGCTGCATTGCCTGCTGAAGGCGGGGCGGCCCCAGTCCCAGAGTCCTGCGAGGCGAGCTTTGGTTTGCCTCTCAGGTTGTCTCTGTGCTTGGATGGATGGGCTGAGTACCCACCGCTCAGAGAGACCAGCAGGGGCGGTGCATCCTGCCCAGCGATCCATTCATCGGCCAGGAGAGCCGGCTCCGAGCCAGCCGTGTCCGGGTAAAGGTCTCCCTGAAACAGATCTGACTGGGGAGGCAAGATGGAGGTAGAAAAGTGTTTTAATTTTACAGTTATGGATAAACGACCTGGGCATGCAGAATTCTTTCAATTCCTCTTTTTAAATAATACACAATATAAATAGGTTATTTTAAATTGGTTTTACTTTATAAAGGCTGTGCTTACCTTTCGTGGTACAGTCATAGAAATGGGTTCCACTTTCCTTTCATGCAGTTTGTAGAACCTACAGAAGACCAGGAAATGTTGTTAAAGGATGAGGCTTGCGTATTAATTTTTTTGTCTTGAAAGGGAGGAGTGAGCGGAGGGCTATTCCGTTGGTTGCAATATGCAACCACATCACTATATGCTTCCAAATCCTACACACTGCACCTTTAAAAGGTGTTATTGATAACAGTTTAATGTAGACGGATATTTTTTTTAAATAATACATCTACAGAGCTTTTAGAAAGGTGCCCAATGAAAGTATGGCTTTTCCAAAATGAATATGATTGTGAATTAATCATTTTTAAAAATGTTGGCAGGTCAAAAAAGAATGTTTTGTTTATCTCTGTGGAAGATATAAGACATTTGGCTCCCACTTCTAAGAAGGCTTGTGAGCCAACAATAAAATGATGTTGGTATCACGTGGTATTTCTGGGTCGTCAGTTAGTGTGGCAAAAACAGATAAATGGCTGAGATTGATGGTAAGTGCCTGGCAACGACTTGTTGTGAAGTAAATGTAATGGAATGGGAGAGGGAAAATGCGACATCTAGTGGCTGAATGGTATCAATGTTATCAATATCACCTTTAAAGTAATTAAAAGAATATCATGGAAAACACGACCAAACACATTTACCTGGCAATTTCACACTTGTTGACATCGACACCTCTTTTACTAAGAAAGCCTGCCCCTTTCTGAGGCTCCTTGCTGCTGTGTAAGCTGAGGAAGTGAACATACGGGGATTCGTCTGTCACTTCAAAATACCGGATGGTGCAGTCCCCCTGAAAGTCAGAAGATAATCTAATCAAGACGACTGAACCAAAAATGAATGGGAATTAACACTAATTTTACCATTTGAGTAAATCTGTGTTCTCTCTCCTGAGGTCATACCTTTCCACACAGGTAGACCATGTTTGTGTCAGGGTCATAAAAGGGTAAAAGAACCCCATTACTGGTATCCATCTCCTGTACCGCCACTGGCTCAGAGAGATCCTTCTGTAAACAAAAAAGAAAAGCAAAAAACATTGATATAATAATACAGTATGTACATTCAGCCCACCACACAAAAAACACTGATATTGGACAATCCTGCAAAACCCCTGATTATGTTCAGTGACACAGTTTAACATGATATCTATCTATACATCTACATGTCCATCTACCACATCGACCTCCACACTCCTACTTTTCATCTTACCATATAACTTACATTGGCACTAAATGTTGGCATTGACCGTCATTCGTGCCCAGAATCGTCCAACAGGAACGTAATTCGTAAGACTCACCGTATCCCACAATGCCATCTGTCTCTCACTCATACGACTAAAGCCTGTGGTCAGGATCTTCCCATCTGAGAGGAACACAGCTCTCATAGGTCTGGTGCCATCATGGACCTTCTCTTTAACCTAGGAGAACAATAAGAGACTGATAAGAGGACTAATGTGGAAGCAACATAACATAGCAACGAGGAAAGACGACAGGATTACTTTACTGTGTGTACATGCATGATGCAGTGTAGTATAACTACTTTTGTATGCATCCGCAAACACGGCAAACAATATGAAATAACCTTGAGGACGGTGCCCCGTCGCGGGTCGATGACACGCAGAGCCTTGTCCTTGCAGACGGTACAGACAGCACTGCCGTCCTTGTTCCAGCAGACGCTGTAGATCATGTCCGGGTGGGCATCTCCCATCTGGTACACGAGCTCCCCCGTGCCCACGTTCCACACACAAATCATATTATCGCAGCCTAGAGAGAGGAAGACACAGCGTCCATCAATTCTTTAAGTGCATAAACGCAGGAACATAAAGGAGATTGGTCTGAGAGATCTGTTGAGTTTGTAAACTAAAAGCATGTCTGATATCTGCGGAGCAATGCCATTAAGAGCTTCAAGAGGAGGATCTGAAATTGAGATGCAAGATGTGTGTAAGTACAGTTCTGAAAACAACAGGAAGCCAGTGTGGGTTTCTGAGGATTGGAGTGATGCGGTCTGATTGATTTAAGAGGCTGCAGACAGAGAACAAAGGATAAACCTTTACAGATGTGAAGTGGGGACACAAGACATTCAAAACCTGAGTACAGAGACATAGGAGAGGGGCAAAACAGGATTACTTGACTGTAAGGATGAGTCAGTTATCTTAAAAAGGCCCTGTAAAAGGATTTTCCTCAATCAGCTTGTTACGATGAGCAATCCGGTCCTACATAAAGACAACATTTTCTGCCCAAGTTTGACCAGTTTTGGTTATTTTCACTGGGGATTTCTGTATTTGTGTCACCGGTTTGAACAGGACAGCGTTCAGTTGGAGGGATGATGTCATATACTGTATATAAAGATGGACGACATTACAGCTCCCCAAATGTGAAGCCAAAACATCTCCATCGCCCCCTGGTGGCTGGCTGCAGTATAGATCATAAAGCCCGCCTCCTCCATGTTAGTGGATGGGCCAAATGAAGTCAAAGTACACATCAAATACATTTTTCATAAAGATTGTTTCTGTCATTTTAAGTAGTTCTTCTCACGCTGATGTATGTTCAAGTGTTAATTTTTCTGATGAGTTTAGTTTTAATTAGTTATTTGGTATGCCAAGCGTGTTGGAGAGCTACGTTGGCCAACGCAAATTGTCCCTCTCTAGAGCCATTTAGAGCAGAGCTAGTGCATAGTGTGTGTGTACGTGGGTAACGTTATCGACTCCGGCCCAAGCAGGAAAAGTTAACAGAGTTTGGTTTGTCCGTTCTGGGCTACTGTTGAAACATGGCGGTGCAACATGGCGGTGCAACATGGCGGTGCAACATGGCGGACTACGTGGCGAGGAGACCTGCTCCGTATGTAGATATAAACGGCTCATTATAAGCTTTCGAAAACACAACGATTCTAATTTGCAGGTGATTATACACTTAAGAAAACATACTTCATATTATATTCCATTTCTGCCAATAGATCCCCTAAATGTTACACACCGGTTCTTTAACTCTTGATAAAAAATACTTCGGGTGCTTTTTTCCAAACTCTGACTGTTACAGAGAAATACTTGATATTTGAAACCAAGTTTAAGGGCTTTAATGTAGTTTTTCGCCGTTTATTTTAGTTAGAGATATAAGCGATAATTCGGTTTCTTTGCTTTCATCATGTTTTATCACCTTAAATTTCTACTTTGATTCATATATTAGTATATCACCTTGGTGCCAGCTCTAACTCTATTATTTGCCTAATTTTAAATACACATCTTTATAGTTCAATCTGCCTCTGTGGCTACTTGAGGAATAAACAGAGTAATGGAAGACAGCAGCTCACAATATTGTGTGAGGTAAACGTCTTGTACATCTTGTACGTATGCTTTCCCCGCTTGTGACACACATACCAACATTGAATACATTTTAAAAATGCAGCAGCCTTGCAGCAAAGTAATACTTGTTTTTCCGGTTATTCACGTTCTCTTTTAAAACATGCACTGCATGCCATGAATTGCTGATGGAGGAAATCCAATTCCTTCCTTGTATAATGCAGTAGTATTTGAACCTAACCGTCGCTGAACAACACAGTAAGATAAGAGCTGTTATTCAACTCTCACTATTTACAAACGGTTGGCTCACTTTTCTGTGTTTAGCGCAACACAGTAATGTTGGCAGCCATGTTTGTCAGAGTTATTGCCAGTATTTCTTAAAAAGGGAACATGGAAATTTGTTACGTGGCAGAATTGACTTATATAAAACTCATGCTCCTTTGACATGGGTTGCGTTCGAAAAGTAAAAAAATGTCCCAACGTCTTTTTCTAACCACTTTTCCTTGACCTCAATGGTAAACGTCATGAGGTCAAGGAGAATTCTCATCATCTGACCTAACGTGGACAACCGGTGAAAAATATTACTTCATTGCCACGGTTGGAATTGAAATAAACAAAGGAATATATGATAAATATTGAGTTAATTGTTGGAGTTATTGAGAAGCTGTAGGACGATATACTTCTTCCAACTTCTTTTCGGACATGTAATATTTATTTATGTTGATTATTTGTTAATTGATTGTTTACTGTTCATTTTATTAGTTATTCTTGTTTTGTTTTTTTACTGAGGTATTTGTTACATGTTCGAAATAAATAATTAATTAAAAAATAAAGTGAAACGAAATGGTTGTCGCTGTACACTCATATTAAACATGAATCCCGATTAGTGTATGAGCGTATAAAAATAATATGCAAGATAAGCATATTGTTTATTATTATGAACGGCCGAATGGTGCGTCGCTTTAAATGCTGCGGCCGCAAGGAATTGTGGGATGTTATTCTCTCCTTTCCTTTGGTAAAGGATGGTCCAGTGTATCCTATGCTAAAGGAGATAATAAAAGGAAGCATTGAAGCTCCTTTCCTTAGCATTTGGTGAATTCAAACTGCTCTTGTCATGGCTGCTACTGAGGTAATTCCGGTTCATTTCACTCCGTTAGGAACCTTCCTGAGCTAAAAGGACTATTCGAACGTGACCATGGTCTGCAAGCACACGCCTTCCTTTTTGTTTTTTATGTAAATGTATGTAAAACAACATAATTGGTCTCGTTGCAGGGTGGTAGTTTGATTCATGCTCTCTACAGTGCACACGGTAAAAGAGCAGTGTCTCATCAAGTCATATTTCAGCAGTCACGCACAATCCAAGTAGTGTCTTTGCAACCAATCACGGGGCACAAAAACGTGATAAAGGACGTTACCTGCAGTCAGGAGGATATTGAAGGCAGTTGGGTGCCAAGCCAGGATTCCCACTCTTTTACTGTGTCCCTCCAGGGTCACAATGGGCTCCGTCATTGGGCTCGTCAGGCCCCCGTCTGGAATCTGCCACACCTTCAAACAACCAGACAGAGCAGATATATATATTTGGGAATGTGATCCATTCAGGTGCATACTGATGTCTTATGTGATGCATTTGTATATAATAGCTGATTTTTTGGGGAGAAATAGTCTTCAGGCAGAGCAAGGAGGAAATGTTGAAAGCCGTTATTTGGTCCTAATTTCTGCTCTCATGAAGTTTGAAACCAGTCACACTCAACTAAATATAGTCTTTTAACAGAACTTTTTTCTTGCTCTGGATTAGTTCGACATTATACTCTTATTTGCTTTCTTGCCGAGAGTTAGATGAGAAGATTGATACCACTCATGCCTGTCTTTTCATATATGAAAATGGAAAATGGAATATGGAATATGTGTATTTGCCAAGATGTCAAACTGTCCTTTAAGGTTCCCTAAATTGAGCACTTGGCCTTCAGAATCGTATAGAGTGTAGCAGGAATGAGTCCTAAAACCCGGAAATGAGTTAGCATTTTAGTAATTCTGGTTCCCTCGTCTGGAAGTTAATGGGTTTATTTAATGTTTTTTTTGTTAGCTGCCTGAAATAAGGTCTGCGGTTAACACAAGTTTAAGAGATTTTTGTTGTACGATATAAAATACGTAAGTAAATATCCCACTTGTGAATTTTTAAGCTTTTTTATGTCTTAAAGAAGGCGGTTGCTAACAAGTGGCTAAATGAGACTACAAAACGTCATCACGCAGACTCGTCCGCCTTCACAGCCTCGTTGTGTATAGTCACACACACGTGACCGTGATGTAGTTCATTTATAGCCTAACATTAGCTTTTTACTTCTGGTGATTGCATTCATGCTTCAAAAATCATAAAACTGGTGTTAATTTGTGGAGATTATTTTACTGAACAAAATGTGTAAGTATCATAAACGTTTGTTCGCCACAGTGCCTATTGTCTGCAATAATCCAAAACCCAAAGGAAAAATCCTGTTGGCTTTTTGTCGAGGGAACCAGTGTGATGCTAACTTCCTGGTTGGCCGATAACAATATCTCATCCCTGCACCACTCTAAACCACTATTATTGTCGGAATGAAAAATGGCTTTGAAACAGCATTTACATCATGGGCCACTAAAACACCAGCATCTCTTTAATAGCAACAACAATACTTCCTTTAACTGAAGAAACCACTGCAGGTGTCAGTGGTCTATTTTACACGACTGTGGTAATGGTGACCTTTGTCATAGGCGACAGCGGCAAACACCAATAACTGATAAAGGGCCACAAAACCACCAGCGCACGAGCTTGACAAGCCTTGAAAGTGTTGACCTACCTTCACTGTGCAGTCCTCTGAGGCACTTGCAATGATGTTGTCGTCATGAGGAGACCACTGGATGTCCAGCACCGGTGCTGCATGGCCGCACACTGTGGGACAGGACTGATCAATTCTGCCGCTCTGTGGGAGAAAAACAGAAAGTTAAAGAGGACCTATTATGCTTTTGTGCTTTTTCCCTTTCCTTTAGTGCGTTATATAGTTTTTTGTGCATGTAAAAGGTCTGCAAAGTTATAAAGCCCAAAGTCTACGCCAAAGGGAGTTACTCTCCCCCACAGAAACACTGCTCCTGAACTGCCTGAAACACCTCGCTTCAAGTCCTGCCTTTTCTTCCGTAACGTGGTGATGTCACCGAGTAAGACATTTGCATAATACCTACTTAGTGGCTAGTTTGGCACGCACTCAAACAAATTTAGTTAGAGCAGAGCGGAGTCCAAAGAGTTTAGTTTGCTTGACCAATCACAACAGAGTGGGCCAGCTGACCAATCAGAGCAGACTGGACTTTTCGGGAGGGCGGGGTTAGGTGCTCAAACAGAGGGTGAAAAGAGGTGATGCAGCACAGCCGGTATGAGAAAAAAAAAAAAGTTTTTTGAACATTTAAGCACGTAAACATGTTCTAGTAGAAACCCAAAATACAAGTACGCCCCTGAAAATAAGCATAATAGGTCTTCTTTAAGACACTGTGCCTGCTGGCTAGAGAAACTTTAAAACATTATAGGAATGTAACCTTTGTCCACTATTTGTCTTGGAACTGTAAAAGTGCTGAGCATGAATTAGCCAGACATGGAACGAGGCATCAAAGACTTGCTGACATTTTGCTTTTAGTAGCAGAGTGGAATATAGGAAACAAGATAGAGGCTTTTAAAAGCTATTGATCCACTGTTTATCTGACGCTGAATGTAATGCAGAAGAGGGGGAGTTGAACCTTGCTGATCGGAACAACGAGGAAGGCCCCTCCTCCGCCGGCTTCGATGATAACAGCGATGAACTTGGGGTTGACCGCGCAGAGGGGAGTGTCCCACGTCACGCGGGACACTCGGACATCGTCGATGCAGTGTTCGGCTTTCCATGCCTGGGCGAAGACGTGGCGGAATTTGCTCTGCCTGACCACACCTCGCCGGAAAGACATGTCTGTGGAGGAAAAAAAAAGACAGAGGAATTATGTTGCACATTCAGCTGAAAACAAGACAAATACCAGAAAATATTCACATTTAAGAAGCTGGAATCAGAACTTTTACTTTTTTTTTCTTTAAAAAAATGACTTAAACCGATTAATCGATTATCAAAATAGTTGGTGGTTAATTTAATAGTTGACAACTAATAGATTAACTGTTGCAGCTATTCATGATTTTTGAAAACATGGATGATGCACAAAGACTGAGTTGACTATTCACAAAAGAAACAAAAAACTTTTGGGCTTTAAGAATATATTTCCTTACTTCTGATATTCTGAATTTTACAGATGAATGTGAATTATTTGAAAGTATATGGCAGTACTTATAATAACTGAGTTTTTTTCTTTTAAGTCTTGTTATACTTTTTGGTGTTTGATCTGTGGAATCCCATGTTGGGGATGGGCTAAATGTTTGGAAATAAAAGCTATACACACACATGCTAAATGATGGCTTTTCCATTCCCTAAAAAAGTGGAACAATTTTATGGCTTTCTGCATCTGCGTCCAAAACAATTACCATCTTTGTACTTTCAGTTATTTTCCAGGTTATTTAGCAATATCTTTAGGTTGTCAAGCAAGAGAGAGAAATGTGGCTGTCAAAAACAACAGGCAAATTCTTTCATAGAGCCCTGCCATGATTATACTAATACAGTGATTGGAGATCTGAATATTTTTATATATCCTGGATCATACTTGTATCTTTGTCTTCCTGACCCAGTTCATCTCTCTAAGCACATACACACACCCATACAACACACACCCTTCCACACCCTAACCTCCGACCCTTCACCACATTTATTTTTATTTAAATTAATTAATTTATTTTATTTTATTTTTGTTCTTTTGATTGTTTAAGTATGTGTCCTCCCTTTTTCTCAGAATTCAATTGAAATAACAGTTTAAGATGAAGTCTTGTTTCGTTTTTTTTGTGTTTTCTTTCTCCCCCCTTGTTTTATGTTGTGAAATTTTGTGTAAAAACAAAGAGACAGCTGTAAAATGAAAATACAGTGGTAAAGAATGTGATGATGATTGTATAAGTTGCTGAAACTGCAATAAAAACTAAGTTAAAAAAAACCCCAAAAAAACAACAGGCAAATTCTTTCACACTGGGAGAGCCTGGCCTGAAAAGTACAGTCAGGCTCCAGTGGACAAAAGGGCATGATCCAGCCTGAAACCAAAACATGCTGTGTTAGTGAGGGGGGAAGGGGTTTGGGCAGTCAGTCAGAGCTGCTGTGAGCCAGTAACTCTATATGCATCTACCTAATGATTCACAGTTGTCAAAGCAAATTGTATTTTAGCAGGTATGCAGGCTCCATTTCCTCCAGTAGCTATCATAAAACTGCTCCACATCCATGTTTTATGGATGTTTTATAATGTTATTCTCAGGTATTGTCTTATTTATTGTAGTATTTATTTATCAACTGTACTATTTATAGATTTTAAGGGCTGAGAGAGAGCCAGGTTAAAATGCATTTCACTGTACACTGTACTTTTAAATGCATATGACAAATAAACTTGAAACTTGCTTTGTGTAGTAGAGCACCAAAACTGCATTGGTATTTACATCTGTGTTGCTAAACAGTGCTCTCCTATTAATAATAATAATAATACATTTGATTTATATAGCGCTTTTCTGGATACTCAAAGACACTAGACACAGATAAAATTATCATAAAAACAATGACATCATAAAAAAAAAAAAAAAAAAAAAAAAATCCTGCTATATTGTTACAAAATATCACCACAGTATTGTTTTATGCTGGTTGGTTTCTATTGTTGTCTGCGCACAATAAGAGGAAGCTTTTTTTCAAAAACAAACAAAGGACGTGCAAGCAATCAGACACTTCAAGGATCATTTCTCGAGTACATACAATAAGCATACCTGGCTTTTCGACCTTCTCCTAATTGGGGAAAAAAAGGGATCACCAAAGATCTCGGGCGTGACAAGAGGAGGCCAATAAAATAATCCTCCGCCTCCAGCAGCAGCAGTAACTTAATCCTCTCCTGTGTCCAGGCACGCGTTCACGTCGACTGCGTAGACCTATAACGAAAACACGTCCATTAGAATGAAACACCCAGTCGTGTCATTACCACATTTGCAGCTATTCCCATGTTTGGCTGGTGCGTAATTACGCATAAAAGCCTTTAAGCTGACAGCGCATGATATATATATATATACATTAACTGGTGCTCGATGGTGATGGTGATGGTGATGGAGAGAATAAATGCAGACGGTGTTCGCCTCCGCCTCCCTTTGCAAACGACTGATTTCAAGAGAGGAGCAGGATCCCAGACACTTCCGCTCATGGACGGGATCTATCAAAGACACGCAGGGAGTCAAGAGGGAAATCATCATCCGTCTACATCCGGATTCCGGGCCCGCCAGACCGGATGTGAGTATACTAGTGGAGCAGATAACATCAGTTTTTCAGTCAAATCGTGCAAGTAGTGATACAAGCACCACATTTGGCATGATGATTGCTGAGGGGCCACTAAGCAAATATAAACGACTGGCCACTTGGAAATCCAAGATGGCGACCATTTTTCAAGATAGCCAGCCATAAATGAAGCACTGATCGGAAGATCGACGGTTCGATCCCCGGCTCCTCCAAAGTGTCCTCGGGC
Source organism: Sebastes umbrosus (assembly GCF_015220745.1). NCBI lineage: Eukaryota > Metazoa > Chordata > Actinopteri > Perciformes > Sebastidae > Sebastes > Sebastes umbrosus. The sequence goes on from NC_051290.1 coordinate 16,191,154, forward strand.
AAGATATTGAATCTCAAATTGCAGTGTGTGGCTAAATGAAATGCAGAGTTCCAGTAGTGTACTCAACTGGTAACTGGTGTTAAGAAATGAAACTGTTACTGTATCACAGACAGACATATGGCAACCAAATAACCTCATTTGCATGAGAAGTAATAGACAAAGAGTTTCATTTATTTTAGTTTAGTTAGATGGGAGTTCAGGATACAAGGATATAATACAAGGATACAAAAGTATATGCATAAATAAACAAGTTATCAATGCAATGATATTCTTAGTTTGCTGTCTCTATCCTGTAGTAAAATATACTTAAAATAAATATCAGATTAAGAAAGAAGATAGAAATTATAACTTAACATATAACATGCCATAATATTACAATATAAGAAGACAGACCAAGCATATTCTAACTGTTGTTGTTTTCTTTCCCAACCATACAGAATGGATCGTAATGTTAGGAGGAGGGGGGATAGCCGTCCTAGCCTCTTTGACACAGAGGAAGCAAAAAAAATTAGAAGGGAGAATAGGCCATGGGTTTTGGGGAAGAACCACAGGAACCAGAGATTGCGGTGCAGGCAGGAGAGGTCGAGGAGCTGGTTTGGTTGCCAGGAGATGTGGCTCAAGAGCTGCAAGTAGAGGCAGTCTAAGACCAGCAGATTGAGCCACTGACGGGTTCAGTCTCTGTTTCCTTATTTTTTTGTCTACCAAAATGTAATATAAGAGTACCATACCAGGTTATTACCTCACTAGGTTAAGTGTTTATTAACTCACCGACTAGCGACGGTTGCATTAATCATCACCGGGAGCTGGATAGTGCTCCTCTGCCAAGCTGGGTGTATCTTGCTAAATTAGAACAAATACAGAGAGAACACGTATGAACATGTAATATTGACGTTTTATGTTTCCACAAAGGCATAACATATTTCTGCAGTTGATGCATTTTCATGATCGATGAAATAGAAGGATGAGCCAACACTTTGTTTCAGACTCAAGGGCTTTTCATACCCCCCACGACACATTTACACTAACACAAGTGTGTGTGGGAGTTCTTTGTTGATGTAGCAAACACTACTGCATCTCTGGGAACACTAAGCCCTGAGGGAACATGCACATAAATTCCCCTCAGATAAATGAGAAAGCTTTAAAAAGAAATGGAAGACTTTGTATCCTTTATATAAATAAAGTAATAAAGATGAATATTCTTCATTCTAGCAATGCATCAGCACATTAGATTGCTTGTTTTTTTTATTATCATTTTGAACACCTTTGAAAATCATCTGATCACAGCTGATGTTAGTGATGCATTACTAATTTACTACACAGGAACTTTGAGGAACTATTGCAGGTCCTTCCTTCCTGCAGCTGTCAGACTCCACAACCAGCACTGCTCCCAGTAGACCACTTACACACCAAAAAACTGACAATAACCTGATATTTTCAGGTGGAATTTCATTTCATTCTCACTGTGCAATATCATTTTCCACTTGTGCAATTTTGTTAATAGTCTATTTATTGTCAATACTGTAAATACGGCTCCTATTTTTTATACTTCCTTCTATTTAAATGGTTTATATTTTGTTACACTTTGTTTAGCTCTTTTTTTTTACTGTGTTAGCTGATGCATCTTGATTTTGCACTATACCCTTTGCTGCTGTACACTGCAAATTTCCCCACTGCAGGACTAATAAAGGAATATCTTATCTTATAAGAGTCTTGATTAATGAAACTCTGTGTATATTACTTCTCATGCAAATGAGATTATGCAACATTTGGTTGCCATTTGTCTGTCTGTGATAAGATAAGATAAGATATTCATTATATATAGCCACTGTGGCAGGTGGCCGAAAAAGTTCACTTCCAACACAGCCTAAATAAGCGTAGTTATATATCAGCTAGCTGGTTATGAATGGAGAATTGTTCTTGACTTCAGCTAGCCAGGTTATGTGCATATGACATTTTCATAATAAGCCTGCTAGCATGTTAGCTCGCAACCAATGTAGTAAAACCACATATTTCCAATAGTTGAAAATAATATTATAATATTAAAACTTCGAGACAAAGTAATTGTAATTAACCTACCCAAAATATATAGCGAAAAAGATGTCGGTTCGGACAAACTCCCGGTGCTCAGAGGACTTGACCATTGACGTCCAGAGGAGTTGACATTTAACTGACGTCAATTACTGGTGGGTGGTGTCCGGCGCAATCTTGGTAGCTCTAAAGATTATGATTGGTCCAATCTTGGTAGGTGCAACGAAAGGTGATTGGCTGTCGTAATTCTTGGTAGTCCAACGGCATCTGATTGGTCAAATCTTGGTAGTGGAGCGGCTTCTGATTGGTCAAATCTTGGTAGTGGAGCGGCTTCTGATTGGTCAAATCTTGGTAGTAGGGCGGCCTCTGATTGGTCAAATCTTGTTAGGTGCAACGAAATGTGATTGGCTCTCGTAATTCTTGGTAGTCGAACGGCATCTGATTGGTCAAATCTTGGTAGTGGGGCGGCGTCTGATTGGTCAAATCTTGGTAAGTGCAACGAAAGGTGATTGGCTGTCGTAATTCTTGGTAGTGGGGCGGCCTCTGACTGGTCAAATCTTGGTAGTGGGGCGGCGTCTGATTGGTCAAATCTTGGTAGTGGAGCGGCTTCTGATTGGTCAAATCTTGGTAGGTGCAACGAAGGTGATTGGCTGTCGTAATTCTTGGTAGTGGGGCGGCCTGTGATTGGTCAAATCTTGGTAGCTCTAAAGATTATGATTGGTCAAATCTTGGTAGGTGCAACGAAGGTGATTGGCTGTCGTAATTCTTGGTAGTGGGGCGGCCTGTGATTGGTCAAATCTTGCTAGATTCTTGGTAGCAGATAATAATACATACAGTGCACTTTCATAGACTAAGCTACTGTTGTTACCCTGCACTATATTCAGTTTTAACAGCTTTCTTCATCTCCTTGTATTTTTATATCTGTATTATCTATCTATCTATCTATCTATCTATCTATCTATCTATCTATCTATCTAGCCATAGACAACGCGATTGGCTCTCACCTGATTGATTTGCTCGACCAACAAGAGACAGAGAGCCTGGATGGACCGTGGCCTGGACACAGGAGAGGATTAAATTCATAGATATAATAAAGTTACTGCTGCTGGTGGCGGGTTATTTTATTGGGCTCTTCTTATCAAGTCTTTGGTAATCCATGAAGAGGTCGAAAGCCAGGTAACGTTATGCTATTTTACTCTAAAATGTTAACCTTGAACGTGTTGTACATAATGGTTGTGCATGGACCTTTAGCACCACCCAGTGTTCATTATGCCACAAGGCAGGTTCATTACTTATCCTCCAGGAAAGTAGTGTTGTGAAGTCTGTTTGCAGGAGGTGACACAACATCAACCACCACACACAAAAGTTATATGACAATTCTCAAAAAAATATTCATAAATAGTCGTATTTATCAGAATGTATCAAATGTATCGTTTAAATAAATATGTGGTTTTGTATGCAACAGGTGGCTCCGTGGCGCAATGGATAGCGCATTGGACTTCTAGGCTTGAATGTGAAGGGATTCAAAGGTTGTGGGTTCGAGTCCCACCGGAGTCGTATTTTTCTTTCGCGCTGATTTTTTTGTTATTTAGTAGAATTATATAGACTCGCAAAAAATGCAATTTGTGAAAAATCAAAACTTCACAATATACAGTTTTAGTCTGTGTAAACTGAGGTTTTTCTTTCATTTGCATCATAAGGTAGATAACAAGCCTGAAACCAACGTCAACATTCCCATCTGTAGTGAATGTGCACTAAACATTGAACTATAGTTTTAATATAATTTTATGTCAATCTATTTGACATTATGCATACGTTATATATAATAAGTACTAAAACATAATCAACTGAATGTATGAAGTTAGCAAGACACAATCGAGTTGGTTTCCGATTGTATCCTTCAGAATAAAAGACATTCCCGGGATAAAAATAGAGTGCACTACACTAACAGCTATTATCAGTTAATTTACTGATAATGTACTATTAATTATACGTAAACGGATGCATTTATGAATATAGAACTATATAGTACATAATTTATATTTCGATGGCCTTTGACTGAGACGACCATTATGACTTGTTTTTATGTCAGTACATGTCACAGCCTAAGAGACAACCACAACAACACATAATAGATGTAACTCACACTCTGCCTTTTATCTACTCTTCTACTTCATGGTTGTTTTTTTAAGTTGTATTTATTATTGAATTGACGCTTTGGCAATATTGTTCACCTGACAGTCATGATCAATAAAGCAAAATTGAATTGAATTGAATGTGGCAAATATTACTGATACAATGTACATACATACATACATACATACATACATACATACATACATACATACATACATACATACATACATACATACATACATAGATAGATAGGGTTGTCCACCAATCGGAAGGTCGCTGGTTCGATCCCCGGCTGCTCCGGGTCACATGTCGATGTGTCCTTGATTAGACACTTAACCCCAAATTGCTCCCGAAGGCATAGCCATCGGTGTGTGAATGAGTGTTTAGATTAGATCTTGATGGGCAAAGTTGGCACCTTAGTAGCCTCTGCCATCAGTGTGTGAATGGGTGAATACTGACAAGTAGTGTAGAGCGCTTTGAGTGGTCGGAAGACTAGAAAAGCGCTATATAAATGCAAGTCCATTTACCATTTACCAGAGATGGATAGATAGATAGATAGTAACTTTATTGATCCCGAGGGAAATTCAAGTTTCCAGCATCACAGTTCCATAGTGCAAAACATGTTAGTAAAAAGGCAATAAAAAAGTTAGTAGTGCAAAGTACAAAGTACAAAAAAATATACAAGATATAAAAATACAAGGAGATGAAGAAAACTGTTAAAACTGAATATATATAGTAGTGCAGGGTAACAGCTGTGATACACAACTATTAAAAGAGTGCAGAAGAGACTGTTAAAAATGAGTATAGTGCAGGGTCTCCAGTAGCTTAGTCTATGAAAGTGCACTGTGTGCATTAGTATCATGCCAATAAAGCAAATTGAATTGAATTGAATGTGGCAAATATGACTGATACAATGTAGATAGATAGATAGATAGATAGATAGATAGACGGATAGCTAGATGTATAGATAGATAGATAGATAGATAGATAGATAGATAGATAGATAGATAGACGGATAGCTAGATGTATAGATAGATAGATAGATAGATAGATAGATAGATAGTAACTTTATTGATCCCGAGGGAAATTCAAGTTTCCAGCATCACAGTTTCATAGTGCAAAACATGTTAGTAAAAAGTCAATAAAAAAGTTAGTAGTGCAAAGTACAAAGTACAAAAAAATATACAAGATATAAAAATACAAGGAGATGAAGAAAACTGTTAAAACTGAATATACAGTGGTGCAGGGTAACAGCTGTGATACACAACTATTAAAAGAGTGCAGAAGAGACTGTTAAAAATGATTGTAGTGCAGGGTAACTCCAGTAGCATAGTGCATTATTATCATGCCAATAAAGCAAATTGAATTGAATTGAATGTGGCAAATATGACTGATACAATGTACTATTACTTTGAAGGCTAGATTGTAGCCAACCGGGGAAACAATGTGGCCTAGCTAGTGTTTCCAGTCGGAACCAATTTGCGGTGCACCGGGCGTAACCAACGTAACCAAGGAGCTAACGTTAGGCTAGTTAGATGTAGCTAGCTAGCTTTAGATTCCTATCAACGTACGCAGCGGTAGAATAAACACTATATATGCGGTTATTGAGGGACATTAATGAAACTAGTTGGTGTCACTTTATTGTACTAACTGCACTCTAGCTGTCGTCGACGTGTTTTGGGTTTAAACTGGTTGTTTTCCTCATTAGCTGTTAGCCAGTTAGCTCGCTAGTTAGCCTCCTCAGCTAGCTCCAGTACAGTAGCGTATGGGTGTCAAAGTTAGCCGTGACTTCACCGCCGGGTGTCTGGTTGCCTGATCTCACATTTCGGACACGTCAAGGTAAACATTTAGTGAGTTAGAGAGTTGGAAAGCTAGCTAGTAAGCTGGCTTGTATCTGGCTTGTGTTGTTATTGTGAATATGCACATGTCAAGCTGGTAAAGTTGGAGCAAAACGTGTCACATTGCTGTTTTCTTTACTTTTGCTCCTGTTCTGGCAAGTGAGCTGTTTATTACAGTGACTCCCACTACTAGCCTGACTGGAGCTAACTCCAGTTAGCTTCTGGTTTCAAGTCAGCAATATGTTAGAGGAGTTTTATCAATTTTATGTTGTTGTCATGTTGGTTTCTTTGTCAAATGCAAAGCTGTCACATTTTCCTGACATTTTTCCTACAATCTTTGCATATGTGTCACTTCATATTTAGTTTATAGGCAATTTAAAAAGACAGAATCACACTAAGGTGTTTTAAGCACAAGACAAGGCAAGGCAAGTTTATTTATATAGCACATTTAATACACAAAGGCAATTCAAAGTGATTTACATATATAAAAGCAAGATAAAAGAGCACAAGTGCATAAATGAATAAAAGAAAATAAAAGTACAAGTTAAAAGAAAAAAATGAAAAAGATAATAAAAACAATCAAAAGACAGTAAAGCATTTGATCAATTAAGAAAAGCATCTGAGAACAGTTTGGTCTTGAGTCTAGATTTGAAAGTGGCCACTGTTGGTGCGTCTTTGATCTCAAGTCAATCCCTCTTTTATGTTAGTAAAATGTGTCACCAGTGGATCTGTATTGATTCTTTGGTTAACCTTTGACCTGTCAACACCACACTGGACGATCGATATCAACCACCAGTATTTGAATCATAGTTCATAGATGGTTTAGTATTAAAGTGAAGTTGTGACTAACAAATGTTTTCATAGAATAGATCTGCTGATTATTCTCCCATTTAATCATTTAAGCCTCAAAATGTCAGAAAATAAGGGGAAATGCCCTATTGCAATCTCTCAAAGCCCAATATGTTAGGAGTTTTATCAATTTGATGTTGTCTTGTGGGTTTCTTTGATTGCACAACTCTCACATTTTCCTGACATTTTGTTTTATAATCTTTGCATATGTGCCACTTGATAATATTTAGTTTATAGGCAATTAAAAAGACAGAATCACACTATGGTGTTTTAAGCGCAAGGCAAGATTATTTATATAGCACGTTTCATACACAAAGGCAATTCAAAGTGCTTTACATATATAAAAGCAAGATAAAAGTGCACAAAGTGCATAAGATAAAAACGAATAAAAGAATATAAGAGTACAAGTTAAAAGAAAAAAATTAAAAGGATAATAAAAACAATCAAAAGAAAGTAAAGCATTTGATCAATTAAAATCGTCTGAGAACAGTTTGGTCTTGAGTCTAGATTTGAAAGTGGCCACTGTTGGTGCATCTTTGATCTCAAGTCAATCCTCTTTTATGTTAGTAAAATGTGTCACCAGTGGATCTGTATTGATTCCATGGTTAACCTTTGACCTGTCACACCACACTGGACGATCAATATCAACCACCAGTATTTGAATCATAGTGTAGTATGAATTGCTAAGATGGGTTTAAAGCGAAGTTGTGACTAACAAATGTTTTCATTATGAATTGATCTGCTGATTATTCTCCCATTTAATAATTTTAGCCTCAAAATGTCAGAAAATAAGGGTAAATGCCTGTTGCAATTTCACAAAGCCCAATATGACACATTACAGTCCAAACTTCAAAGACATTCAATTTAACATCACCAAGAAAACCAGAAAATATGCTCATTTTAGAAGGTTGAAGTAGTGAATTTATTGCATTTTTTGCCTTAAGAATGAGTTAAACGATGAACCGGTTAACAAAACAGTTGCTGATTAATTTTGTGGCGATCTACTAGTTGTTTAATAATTCCAGCCCTACATGAGAGCACAAGCCTTGTCATGTGAATTTTAAGATTTTGAACTTTCATTTTCCCTTTTAAGGTTCCTGAAATTGGTGTCTTGATTTTGGGGGCTGTGATGTCGGAGCCCAAGACCCCCACTCCCACTCCTGCTGGCGACACATACAAAGGATGGGTGTTCAAGTGGACAAATTACATCAAGGGTTATCAGCGGAGGTGGTTTGTCCTGAGCAATGGGCTGTTGTCATACTACAGGTGGGCCTACGCTTTCCTGTAAACTCAGATTAAATGATCATGTCATTGGAGAAATCTCTCAGCGTGGATCTGCTGTAACTACTGATCAATTACACCCAACCAGCTGTTGATTAAAGCTGGAGCAGGCAGATTGGAGCAAATAAGGTTAAAAAAAAAGTTATTTTTATAAAACGGCCATTATAGCCAGACAGTAGTGCATGAGACATGTAATCTGAAAAAAAAATCATGTGTCTCTGTGTCCTCCGGTGCTCTTAATGGCATCTGCAAGATTTCACAGACCAGAGGAAAACAACCAATCAGAGCCGAGCTAGAGCCTGCCATCTCTGAGCAGCTGCCAATCACTCGCCAACTCCGATCAAGCTGTCAAACTACGCAGCGCTGATCAAATATGAATCAATATTCTGTAACTGTAATGCCTATTTCTCACCTCAAATGTTTTCAGAAACATCTTGTATTGTACTGTTGAACTGTAAAATTAGAAAGTTTGTGACCCGGCAGCCATGTTGAGATCAGTTGAGGATATACCAAGCACCTCCCACCAGACGGAGCAAACTTTCTCATTTTACAGCTAAACAGTACACTACAAGATGTTTCTGAAAACATTTGAGACGAAAAATAGGCATTACAGTAACAGAATATTGATTCATATTTGATCAGTGCTGCCTAGTTTGACTGTTTGATCGGAGTTTGCGAGTGACTGACAGCTGCCTCCGTTGAAAAGCCAACAAGAACGCTCTCTCTCTGTAATGACCTGTGATTGGTCAAAGACTCCCGTTACGGTCTAGATTTTTTAAAGCCTGAAACAGAGCCATGAGGAGGTGCAGAAGTCTAGTTTTCTCTCAGAACACTTGAATTACAATATGCTGAAAGGTTATTATGGAATTTCTGCCCAATGATACCAATAATATTCTGCCTACTGCAGGTTTAAGCAGAGGGAAAATCAACCTCACCTAATCAATATTCCTTTCCTATTCTAGTTGGATTTCCTTGTTAGATTGAAGCTCAGTTTTAATATCATAATCACAGAACACAAACAGTACACATGCTTTTTTTTTCTGTTACATTTTTCCGTAAAATGTCTAATCGAACACCTCTGATTATTAGGACCCAGGCGGAGATGGGCCACACCTGTCGAGGCACAATCAACCTGGCCACAGCAACCATCACCGTGGACGACGCCTGCAACTTTGTCATCTCCAACGGCGGGGCACAGACGTATCACCTGAAGGCCAGCTGCGAAGTGGAACGTCAGCGCTGGATCACCGCGCTGGAACTGGCCAAAGCCAAGGCGGCCCGCATGCAGGCTGAGTCAGGTAAAACATACACAGGCAGATGACCGAAAAAGTATGAAGTGTTTTGGCTCTGTGGACTTGAGAGAGTGCAATGACATGCAGGTTTCCTACGCAGTATGGAAAAATTGATTTGATTTTAGTAATTTCCAGGTCTGGATGAGTATGGAAAAGAATATGGAAAAAACATTTCTGTTTCTAGACTATTGTCCCTATTCTGTTCAGAGCGAGTTTGATGTTGTCAAGAGCAAGGCTAGTAGTAGGCAATGGCATGCGACTGAGCGCACACTCCTGCGCAGAGCTGCCTCTGTGCCTGTACGTCACAGCCAGGGTCGGAGCGTCCATATAGGCAATTCCCTAAGGTTGGCGAAATGTGGGCCAACTTTTCATTATGAGCAAAATACTGATAATAATATAATAATAAAAAGTACAGAGAAACTGCAGGCAGACAACACAAAGGGGAACGCTGCCTGTCAGAATGGGCCAATCTAATACTTCCAATATTGAGGGGGGATACGAGCCGCCCCTCCTAATTTGGACTGATCCTCTTTTTGGTTGAAATCTGATTTTCATGGTGAACGAGACAAACTGTGACTAGTGTTCCTGGTGGCCAGGCTTTTTTTATAAAGGTCTTCAGCATCATCAGATTCTCTTTATACAACAAAAAACATATACGTGTTAAAATTACTGCCCAAAAATGTTCTGCTCGCGCCCTGCAGCCTGTCCATCTTCGAAGTCCCAGGATGGAGTTCTGTCCCAGTTTGTCCCTTTTGCTAATAGAGGGGCGGCATAATTGTTTTTCACTTAGAGCAGCATTGCCCCAATTGCAAGATGTTTGACAATGGAACGTCATCCAACTTTCTGCGTAGGACTGTGGACTGAACGGCCACGATGGGTAAATGCAAGGTTTCTGAGGGCTGGCTTGACCATCCCAAATACAAAGCCTGGTTAGTTAACAATTCCAAATGGGAAAAGAGAGCTGGATGCAAACTTTGTGTAAAAACATCTTAACCATGGGGGGGAGGCGCCGAAGCACTGTAGTCTTGTCACAGCATCCTCCGCACCCCGAGTCACATATTAGGGCTGCACGATTATGGCCAAAATGATAATCACGATTATTTTGATCAATATTGAGATCACGACTATTCATTGATTTTAGCTATAACGTATTTTTATTGCACTTTCGTATTAAAATAAACGGAGCACTGCATTCTCTTCCATGCTGTGCTACATCCCCGCTAATGTACAAATTAGGGCTGCATGATGTTGGAAAAAACTGACATTGCAATAATTATTTTTCTGCTATATATATATATACATATATATATATGTATATATATATATATGCAATATGAAAAATACAGGAATATTCACCCTATTCTTTTGCTAGCTACATTTTAAAGTTAAATACATCAATCTGGTGCACTTTGAGAGCAAAATTAGCAACATTAAGAGGCAAGATAAACAATTTTGTGCTCTCAGTTTATCAGTTTAATCATAAACACATTGGTTATATAGATGATATCTATACCCAAAAGTGAAGCCAAAACATCTCGATCACCAGCTGGTGACTGGCTTTTAGTTTAGGAAGCGCTTGATTTGCTGTGCAGCTGAGTTTTCTATGAACAGAACGCGCATTTTAAACGTCAATATCTTAAGCAAAAATTGTGATTGCGATTAATAATCGATTGATTGTGCAACAAATGTGTGGGAATGTGTTTTTTTGAAAGCTGGTGTTTTTTTTGCTTTCCTGTTGCTTTTGATTATTAACAGACGACTCGGGGGACGACTTTTCCCTGTCTTCCCCGCCGACGGCACCGGGACAAGGCGGCGGGTCACAGAATTCAGAAGTTCAGTCTGCTCTCAGAACACTAGGCAGCAAGGTGGAGGATCTCAGCACGTGCAACGACCTAATTTCAAAGCATGGCTCTGCCCTCCAGAGGTCAGGCTTTAACAACTTATTGCTGTCTTTTATGCTTCACACTCACTCCCTTCAAGTTTTTCACGTCTCTTTTATCTTCACTTAGAAATGAAAACACACACAAGACTAAAACATGCACATACTAATGTTTGACATGCCATTTCAAAACCTTTCTTTTGACGTAATGTTGTCTCGAGTATCACTGTTGCATGTCAATGTTTTGCTTTGTCTTGTACATGCCAAGTTCAAGGTGTGGTGTACTGTTAGCTAAACTGAAGGTAGATAAACATGTACTGCACTTGACAGACAGAACAAGCATGTGTTATAATAATAAACCTGCCCTTTCACACTGTGATTTAGTGTCCCAGCTGTTTATGCATGTTGTACATTTTGATATTTATTTCAGATCTTTGTCAGAACTGGACAGTTTGCGTCTGACCGGAGAGGCCGGGGATAAGATTCGTCAGGTGACAGAGAGGGCCACGCTTTTCCGCATCACCTCTAACGCCATGATTAATGTAGGTGTCGCCTCCTCTCACCGGTCAAAAACTGCTCATATCGATTGGATCTTGGGGTTTCGGTGGTTCTAGTTTGACCCCGTTTGATGTTCCCTCAGGCGTGCCGAGACTTCCTCGCGTTGGCTCAGGCTCACAGCAAGCGATGGCAGAAGGCCCTGCAAGCAGAGCGGGACCAGCGGGTCAGGCTGGAGGAGACTTTGGAGCAACTGGCCAAGCAGCACAACCACCTGGAGCGAGCGTTCAGAGGGGCCGCACAGGCTAACGCTACCGCAGACAATAAAAGTAAGACTCTGACGATGACCACTGCCCAAGTGACAGTTTGGATACTCTGGGAACTCCTGCCCCTTTTTTTACACCATTATCGTTATTTATAAGACACTATAGATGTGCGTATCTGCTAAATGCCTAAAAAGACATCACATATACACCGTTTGTACATTGAAATTTCAAATTATGAAGGCTTCCATGGTAGTTTGCTTTTGAAATTGTTGTCAGCAATAGTTTCCAAGATATTAATCTTTGAGAGAAAATGCTTCTCATGGAAAGGTTTAATTAAAAAAAGGGTAAATTATAACTATAAATCAGTTTTCAGTTTCTATATTAGAAGCACTGACTCAACTGTTTTTTTTTTTGTTAAGGTGCTTCCGGGCCGGGAAAAGGCGAGGCCAGCGACGAGGACGACGACAACGAGTTCTTCGATGCCATGGAAGAGGCACCCGAGTTCATCACTGTGCCCGCAGATCCTCAGTTTCACAAGTCAGTGCACACATGTTCACCTATCATACACTTACGCTGCACATGTCACGCAAGTCATACATAATGTGAAATTCCCCTCAAGCTTTCATAAGCTCTGTTGGAATATTTTTAATCATCCCAGTTCCTTGTATGACTGGCTGGTATGCAATGTGATGAAGTCAGGCGTGTTGATGTCTACCGTTCCCATATTTGTGAAATTGTTGATTGACATGAGTAGACATGAGGTTAACCTGTTTCTTTGTATGTTAATCTGCTTCCGTTTGTTTAGCCAGAAAGTTTCCAGACAGTGACAGACTCTCGTCATCTATTTTTATAATCTCTTCACAGAAGGTCGAGCAGTAACATCAGCGGTTTCAACAGTGAAATGTGTCCTGATGATCAGTCGGTAGGTTTCATGTTTTTCAGCTAAAACCTTATTAAAATGTCGTTTGCCATCATCTATTATTATATAATATGGCTGTCAATCAATTCAAATATTTAATCGCAAATGAATCACACTTCTTTTATCTGATCAAAATGTACCTGTTTAGTATTACAAGTGTATTTAATACTCTTATCAATATGGGAGTGGGAAAACATGCTTGCTTTATGCAAATGTATGTATATATTTATTATTGGAAATTAATTAACAACACAAAACAATGACAAATATTGTCCAGAAACCCTCACAGGTACTGCATTTACATAAAAAATATGACATGGCAAACTCAAGCCCAACAGGCAACAACAGCTGTCAGTGTGTCAGTGTGCTGACTTGACTATGACTTGCCTCAAACTGCATGTGATTATCATAAAGTGGGCATGTCCATAAAGGGGAGACTCGTGGGTACCCATAGAACCCATTTTCATTCACATATCTTGATGTCAGAGGTCAAGGGACACTTTTGAAAATGGCCATGACAGTTATTCCTTGCCAAAATTGAGCACAAGTTTGGAGCGTTATTTAGCGTAATCATGAGAAGTTACTGTGACATGGTTGGTACCAATGGATTCTTTAGGTTTTCTATTTTCATATGATGCCAGTATCTCCGCTCTAGTTATAAAACTGAGCAACCTAAAAATTGCAATAATGCGTTAAAGAAATTAGTGGCCTCTAAAACAAATTTGCGTTATTATCACATTAACTTTGACAGCCCTATTATATACATATATATAAATGCAAAGCTGCAGCAGGGTGGTAGATTTCTAAATATTAAGTGTGATTGTGCTACATATCGTAATAAATCATATCAGAAGCATGTAAAAAAAACAAAACACAGTAAATCTATTTTGAAAGCTTTATTATTTCCAGCTGTTCATTGACAGAATTTTCCGCTTTTTAGCTCAACGAGGAGCCTTTAGCGATGAACCAGGAATCTCCCTCGCAGGAGCTGGTACCCCTGAAGAAGAGGCGGTCACGCATTGCGGATAAACCCAACTACTCCCTCAACCTGTGGAGTATCATGAAGAACTGCATTGGCAAAGAGCTATCCAAGATCCCAATGCCTGTGAGTATTCTCTTCAGAGTTTACTCCACAACAGATGTGACTCACAGGAAGTGTGTTTTGTCAGTAAAAGGCCTCTACTGCAACCTTGTTTGCTCTCTCCATGTCTTACAACAGAATGTATTCACTCTAACAAGCTAAGAATAGCTTCAAGGTCACATAAATACATCATAGACTTCCGACGCCAGCGTGCTCCTTTGACTTACTTACATATCGTTGATTTACATCTGTGATCTATTATCTAGGTGTCTTTTATGAGGCTGTGGATTTCCATGACAATCTGCTCTGCGTGCTCATGCTTCCTGCACAGCAGAAATAATAAAGATAATAGTTTTATATTTGTGGCACAAACCTTACATTGTGTTTGGTTTGGTTTTATTCCATCGAAAACAGACCACACATGACACACTTGTCTGAAAACACACCTGTTACAAATAATAATTACACGTCACAACCAATGGCCAAAATCAACCTCCCAGCTCAGTATAAACAGTAGTAGTATACTGTACTTGACTCAATGTTTTAATGTCTGTATGTTTGCTTTAACACTGTCCAATTGTGCCATCCCCGTTAAAAAAACATACCTCACCTGATCACAACGTCACAACCACTGGCCAAAATCAACCTCCCAGCTCAGTATAAACAGTTGTAGTATACTGTACTTGACTCAATGTCGTAATGTCTGTATGTTTATTTTAACACCGTCCAATTGTGCCATCCCCGTTAAAAAAACATACCTCACCTAATCCTACACATCACGTCACACACACTGGCCAAAATCAACCTCCCAGCTCAATATCAACAGTCGTAGTGTACTGTACTTGTCTTAATGTCCTAATGTCGGTGTGTTTTAACACCGTCCAATCGTCCTATGTCTTCTTGTAATGTTATATTGGACTAATACATTTTTTTTAAAAAGGAAGACAAAAAGATGAAATGAAGTGAAACAAAACTAACTACAAATGGCACATAATACAAACAAGTTCAGCATGAAATTGAAGCGCGATGCTGGATATAAACGCCAAAAGTTAATAGAACATATTATATTACATATTATCAGCTGATGCTGATAAAATGTTCTGGGCACTGATAAAGAACGCAAACACCAATTCACGTCCGACTCATTCTGCTCTCCAGGTAAACTTCAACGAGCCCATTTCCATGCTGCAGCGGTTGTCGGAGGACCTCGAGTACCACGAGCTGCTGGACAAGGCCTCCAAGTGCCACAGTTCGCTGGAGCAGATGTGCTACGTGGCCGCCTTCTCCGTGTCCTCGTACTCGACCACCGTCTACCGCACGGGCAAGCCCTTCAACCCCTTGCTGGGGGAGACCTACGAGCTGGACCGCCGGAGAGAGAGCGGCTACCGCTCCCTCTGCGAGCAGGTGAGAGAAGAAGGAAACAGAAAGATAGAAGGCTACCAGCAAGGAAGTGAGACTGAGCGGCTCAGCATTTAGTATGTTGCTTCCTTTTTCTGATGTTTTTGGGAATACACATGTCACAAGGAAGTAGCATTCATGTGTGACTTAAATCTGGAATAGAAGGGCAGGTTTATCATGATTCAGGGGGTGTTTAAAGCAGAGACAGGAAATGTTTTGTATTCCTAAAGACCATTATAATATATCCGGTCCAATACAATGAGGTGTGATGCTATTAAATCCTATTGTATACAAGTACTATAATTGGATTTGAGTATTACAGTGAGGATTTTCATCCACTGCACTGTAACAAAAGAGTTTTTTTCTTGCTTGACCGGTCTGTCTATGAAAAACTAGGTGTCATGATGACTACTAGGGAACATCCAAACCTGCAAAGCATTACGGCAACACTTTATCAATTTCCAAGTTCAATTTAGTTGAGCTTGAAGTAGGTTGAGTGAGCGGTTACAGCGGCAAAACCGGCTCCTACTTCCAGAATGGTGCACTGAGAGGTTCAGGTCGTCTTTTGTTCCTGCAGTAGTCAGGCTTTTCAGTGAACATTGTTGATACCGTGTCACTTTTTATTCATTCACTGTATGCACTGTGCATTTTCTGCTTTTCATGACTGTACACTCTTACTGACCCCTTATCGTTGCTGGAACTATGCACTTCCCTTCAATGAACTGCGTGGTGTCATCTTGTGTAGTTGACGTATTGTGTCGTGTCTGTCCGTATCCTATAGTTCACGTTCAGTATGTAGGTATGTTCATGAGTAGTCATATATATAAAATCTATAAATAATCTGTTAAACATCCGCAGACGAAGCGAAACGGTTGATAAGATGTTGAAATGTTCCAAATACTTAAATATTTGTAGGCGGACTATGCAAATACAGTGCTGCCACTCAAGGGCCACACTTTGACGTCACGATATTTGTTCTTTTGTTTTTCTAAAAATACAAACTGTACGCTCCACTCATTTCGCAGGTGAGTCATCACCCCCCCGCCGCAGCGCACCATGTGATCTCCGATCGTGGCTGGACCTTGAGGCAGGAAATCACCGTTGCCAGCAAGTTCAGGGGCAAATACCTCTCCATCATGCCTTTAGGTAAGACGTGATCCGGCAGGTGACACATCAAGCATGCCATAGCTCAAGGGCGTGATGCGAACATTGCGATTTATTTCCAGCTCACCAATGGAATGCACCAAGTGTTGATTACAATGTTCAGAGAGATCAGATGATAAATCTCCGAGGAATGCAGCTGTCATACCTTTGTTTGATGGAAGGTTAACGTCAGCAAAGCTTTGTGTTGTTCGATGAGTCTTACTTTGTTTTACCGTCTGCATTTTCTTCCTCGTTCTTCGCAGGCACAATTCACGCCATATTTGAAAAGGGCAACAATCACTACACATGGAAGAAAGTTACCACCACAGTGCACAACATCATCGTAGGGAAACTATGGATCGATCAGGTGAGACGCCTACACGTTGGGCCAACTAGTCTCTGCAGCCATAACATCATATACTACCGTGCCTTGCATTGCACTACACATATTGTTTGTGTAGGTGACAAATAAAAATAAAATCCTTTTGACCTCAGTGCCCGACTTGCATGAGTACACAGTGTATTTGTCATACCCTAAATTGAAGTTTGAACTTTTATTCGTTTGAAAATGAAAACCCTGGAAACCGTTCATAGTGATCACGTCTGTCCGGGTCAAATTGATCACTATAAGCGGATGATTCTAATTTTTTGTTGTGGTGCATCTTTTCTCATGCAGATTACCTTCTAATTCGGTAATATTGATTTGCATATTTTATTAAACGATTACAATGTAATGACAAGGACTGCTTCGCTATTTACTGGCTTGCTGCCAATTCTTCTGCCTTTCTCCTCACTGAGGGTGAGGCTATTTTTGTCCGGCGCCCGCTCTCTCAACCGGTAACGGCGTGGAGCGAGACGGCTGCCTCTCCCCGAGTTGGCAGAGTTTCACTTTGGGGGCATTACGTGACGAGGCATTATTAGTCCACTTGATGAGGGCAGGTTCAACCACAGTTGCTTTCCCAGTGCGCATTTGTTTGACATTCCTTTTCCCGTCACAATTTCAACATGCACACAACATCAGCCACAGGTATCCCGCCAGAAAGCAAATTATCAAGGAAGTAAAAGAAAAAAAAAAGTTTTAAATGAGTTTTTCCATATGTTGTCATGTATGAAAAGACCCAAAATGAACACTAATCGGACTACATGATTACTATAAGCAAATTATTTAAACAGAGTTTGTATAGGAATGATTTTGTCTCAAGCTTTTTGATATATATAAGCGGTCGATCACTGTAACCGTGATCACTGTAAGCGGTTTCCACTGTATTTCTTTAAAACTTTCTTTCTCTCTGCCAGTCAGGAGAGATAGACGTGGTGAACCACACCACCGGAGACCGCTGCCACTTGAAGTTTGCTCCTTACAGCTACTTCTCCAGAGATGTGGCCAGGAAGGTGAGAAAGACTGATGGCCAGCTGCGACAGTGTGTGTCGTGGGGCTGATATTGCTTTTACCTTTTGAGTCTGTACGTACGTACGTGTGTGTGTGTGTGTGTTGTTCCACGCAAATACTACTGTCTGTCCAAGTAATTAGAATTCTAAAAGTTTATTCCATCTAAATACTACTTTCTGTCTAACAAGTTAATTTATTTCAACTTCCACCTTTGACAGTATTATAGTTTAGCTTCCAGCTTTTCTAGCAATATATTTCAGCTGTTAGCTTTTTTTGGGTAATGCAGTTCAGTTTTACATTTCAGTTTTTCAGGAATGCAGTGCAAGGCATTTGCACTTTAAGATTTCTGTATTTTCAGCGATGCTTTGCAATTCATTTCAGCTGTCAGCATTCCCATGCATTTTCAGCAAGAAATGCATTTCTAGTTACTAATGCAATGATTGTTAGATTCAGCGCCATGACGCCCTCGACACAGGTTGCCTTCAGGACGGCGCTATCTGCCGCCTCACAGAAAGACAAACCGCTACTCCAAGTCATTCATTCCTTCTGCCATTACACTGCTGAACGCAGAGTAACTATCATGAATGAACGACAACAAAAAAATGTTTTATTTACTTTGAATGTACAATTATTTTGCACTAACCACATAACGGTTGTCTGTGTTTGCATTAGGTACATTCTTGGAATACAATTTGCAAATACTCTTGGCACTTTATTCTATTCTAATTATTTATTTATTCTTTTATCTCGTCTCCTTTTTATTTTTATTCTTGTATTCATTGTTTTTATTGCGAAGATTTTTAATTTTAATCTTGTACTTTTATTGTTCTGCACCTCCCCATATGCCACCTACTGTGTTCCCTCTGTCAATGATGATTGTGCAGTATGAATGTGTGTTTATGTCTCGGTGGACTGCAGAAACTGAATTGCCCTTCGGGGATAAATAAAGCTCTCTGTATCTGTATCTGTATCGGTTGTCGTGTCATAAACACAAAATGCCAGTTCAGCCGGTTGGCATACAATCAAACCA
Organism: Sebastes umbrosus; assembly: GCF_015220745.1. Lineage (NCBI taxonomy): Eukaryota > Metazoa > Chordata > Actinopteri > Perciformes > Sebastidae > Sebastes > Sebastes umbrosus. The sequence goes on from NC_051290.1 coordinate 16,210,179, forward strand.
TTGTAAGCTCGTATGCTAGAAATGATTTCAACTCTTGCCTTACCAAACCGGACCAAACCACAGGTACACCTTCCAGCTGTAATTACACAACGCGTCTTACCTTGCTTACCCTGAAGTCTTGAAGAAAACTCCCACGCCTCCACTGTGAACAGAGAATCCGAAAACATAGAAAATCCTTGTTGAATTGAAGTAAACGGAGGCCAGGTTTAACAAGGTCCAACTTATTATCAAAACATCCGTTTACAAACTGTCACACAACGCGTGCAGTATACTCCAAGTCTCATTTATCCAGTCGTATGCTCAGTATTTCCCAAACAGGTGCTTTTTCGCCAAAATCGTATTCTATAAAACACTTTGGACTCGCAGTGCGCATGCACAAGCATGAGACGGTAGTGGTAGAAGTGTTTCAAATAGTACGATTTTTGGCAATTTTCGCACGTGTTTGGGACGTAGCGGGCATAGACTGGATAAATGAGACTTAAATGAGACTCTGTATGTTTTAATATAGTTTTGCAGTTGTTAAACCTGGCCTCCATTTACTTCAATTCATCAAGGATTTACTCTTGTTTTTCGGATTCTCCGTTCGCCGTGGAGGCGTGCGAGAACAACAAAGTTTTTGACACAAATGGTCGTTTTAAGAGTGAATTATTCCTTTAAATGACCCATGATGCTTTACTGTCTCCCTCTCTCTCTCCTCTCTTCAGGTAACAGGTGTGGTGATGGACAAGGACGGCAAGGCCCACTACGTGCTGTCAGGCACGTGGGATGAGAAGATGGAGTTTTCCCGGGTGATGCAGAGCAGCAGAGGAGGAGAGAATGGCACCGAGGGCAAACAGAAGACGGTCTATCAAACCCTCAAAGCCAGAGAAGTTTGGAGGAGGAACCCTCTACCGTAAGTACTATCACTGCCAGGTTAGGTGTGCTCAAAGTCCTCAAAAGACAGCAGTGATCCAGCAAAATGTGATAATTTACTGTACAAAATGCTTTGATTTCTATTCATTTGTAACGAAATACATTGTCATTTAAGACAAAAGATTGCTGGCTGCGAAAATCTGCTGAAAAAGAACACGTTTTTTTGTTTTAAACATACAATATTTTGGTTTCTTACTCGAGTAATATGCCAAGAATCTGAGCCAGAATTCATCTGGAGCCCGAAATGAATACAATTTTGATTAGAATATGGTTTAGCCGAGATATTTGCTCTACCACAGTGAGGGAGCGGAGACCATGTACTACTTCACCGACTTGGCGCTGACCCTAAACGAGCTCGAGGAGGGCGTGGCGCCCACCGACAGCCGGCGCCGGCCCGACCAGCGCCTCATGGAGGAGGGCCGCTGGGACGAGGCCAACTCGGAGAAGCAGCGGCTGGAGGAGAAGCAGCGCAGCGTCCGGCGGGAGAGAGAGAGGGAAGCTGCCAGCCAACGCACCTCCAGCCAGTCAGAAGAAGGTGAGAGCTCGTGTGTGTGTTCGCTTTTGTGTGTGTTCCTCTTTACCATGCATGGGGAAAAATCATGGAATAAAAGGGGTAAAAAAAATCTCTGTGATCCCCCTTTTTTCTTCCAAAAGCTGTCGATGAGGACTCTCTAACTGATCCGTCCTTAAAAAGCAAGTACTACTTTACTGCCACCTCTTCATGCTTTCATTTCTGTTTGAATCTTCTATCTAGATTTTTTTTTGGTAACACAATTTTTCTGTCTTCCAGGCCCACCTCATGACAGCTACGAGGCAAATTGGTTCGAGCGCGGCGAGGACCGGATCACAGGTGAGCAAATCCATATCTATAAGGGAGGATACTGGGAAGCGAAGGACCGCGGCAGCTGGGAGGGCTGTCTGGATATATTTTGACCTCGGCATTGACTGCAAAGTGCCCCGAAGAGACTTACCATCGAAGCCGCCTTGTGGAGAGCTACCGCAAAGGCGGTCCCACCCCCCACCTCTCCTTCCCAACCCCATTTGGACGGTTGCCTCCATCCAGTGGCTCTCTGTTCTAGGAGATCTCCAGGACGGTCACTGCTGTCTAATGCGGACGAGGGAGCAGGGTTTTCCCTCCTACCTCCCTCGTCCCATTTTGGTTCCCTCGTCTCCTCGAGTCTTAGCACCCACCCCGCCTTGTTGCCGTCTGAGAGGACTGGGAAGGGTCAGGCTGAGCACAAGGGGGGAGGAAATGAAATAAGCAGTGCTTCCAGACCATTAGTAGATCATTCTTTTTTAGTCTCTCTGCTCACAGTCTCTCAGATCAGGAGCAGAAGAGGTTTTGTGCTGATCACACCGTGTGAGATAATGTAGTGTTCTTATTGTCATCCACAGCATTGTGTGCTTTGGTAATAACAAAAAAAAAGGGGGTGGTTAATATATACATTTATATATAAATTCAAATAATTTCATTAAAATGTCGACCGGTGGCCTTCAAGACGTTAGCGAGGATTTCTTGTTTATCTCTCTGATTTAGTGTCTTAATGTAATGAAGTGAAGGTTCTAGTGTGCTTGTGTGTATGACTGCATATCTGCTCTTCCATCACTTTACAAAACACTGCCACTGTGCAGTATGCTGTGTGTAAAAAAAAAAGATTGAAAGAAATGATTGTCCAAAATACCGGTTAAACCTGTTCATAATTAATAATAATTAGAAGAGTTTTTATTTCCTTCACGAAGGCCTGATGAAAATGCTGATGAGGCTAAACAGCCTTTTTTTCTTTGCCTTAGAAATGGGCAACCTGCTCTCATTTGTATTTACATCACACCTTAGTGGATGCTGACATTTGCAGCTGGTTTCTTGTACAAAAACTTTGAAGAAGTAGTCGGAAAAAAAGAGTACAGAAGCTGCGAAATGGCAAAAAGCTTGTTCCAGTGCTGATAAAATCTCACATTAGTGCAGTTTTATTCAATAACGATTAATGAAATGACCCCTTTTTCACAATATTGGAATAATGTTTTTAGCCATTTTGCAGATAAAGTGAATGGTAACTACGTTACATGGTAACAAAAGATGGTTTGGGAAACTTGGTGTTGACAGGAACAGACAAACGAGCAAAGAAAAGTAAATGCAGTGGTGAAATTAAACCTTTGTGTATCCGTTGAAGAGGTCATACATATGCAAGTATTCTGACACCAAAAACATGGGATATAATGTATGTGTGTGTGTGTGCGTGTGTGTGTGTGTGGGCGCGTGTGAATTTCATAATTTTGTTTGTAAGTGTACTTAAAAATGAAGAATAAAGAAACAAAGAATTTAAAAGCATTGCAAATAACTATGATTTTATAAATGTATAGAAATTCATATAGTATTGATAACTGTAAGGTAGTTTTTTCTCTTGTATTTTTGGTTCCTCTCATATTATTGGAAGAGGACTGTCTTCATTTTCAGAAAAAAAAGGGAGTTTCCATGCTTAACTGAGAGGGGAGACGTGACATTGTTCAGTATTTTGTATTAACAAAGAAAAAGAATCTGTAATAAACAAATGCTGTGATGTCAAACAAATAGCTTTTCATATTGTTCTTTAATTTGTTCCATTAATAATTAATTAGGTAACACAATTAAAGACTTGCCAAATCAGCTCTTTGGGAATTTCTGTCCTCGTGTTCAGTTGGAGCTCCAGATGGGACGACATATGTTGTCGATAAAATAATAAAATGAAAACTGGTCGTGTTCCAGTTGATTTTCTTGAATTTGTATTTTCACAGACTAACAAAATCTGATTTTTAAAGCAAATGATATGCTGTTTTAAAAATCCCGTTTGGTTTGTGCCAGATCTCATTTTTATATTGCAAAATTGACAATGTTACAAACGAAAATCACAGTGCTCTCCAGAGGTAGGAAATTAGAAGTCAATGAAGGGACATAGGAAGCGTTAAAACAGCTTCATGAGTTAAAAAATAAAGCTGGACCGATAAATCCGGAGCCGGGCCAGTTTATCGACCGACAATCTCGGAACCAATCGGCTATCGGTCTGACGACGGATAAGCCTCTGGGGGCAAGGGGCTGTATTTCTGGGGTTTCGGTGTAGCCGGCAGATATCCGGGCCAAGACTTCCTTTTTCGTGCGATGCTCATTGTTTACAGTCCGATTAGCAACTTCAGATGTGAGACTGGAGTTGAGAGACGACGTGTGCGAATTTTAAACCAATAAAAAGCGAACTCGTCAGACGATAGACGCTGGGTTCCCAGATTGCATTTCGGCCAATGCTCTCCAGCTCTTTTACTCTCTACACGGACCGTTTACCTGCATTCAGCCAAAGCCTGCTCGAACGGGATTGGTTGATGCTACTGGGGACAACAAACGGAACCAGAGCGCCAAAATCTTGTCCCGTTGTCTACAGATTCTACATGTGAATGTGAAAACGAAAACAAACTAGAAAACTTAAGGAATCCATTGATAATCATCACATCAAAATAAACATTGGGCAATCTCATGCTCGCTTCTCAGGAAGGAGGCTATAAATAACACTTACGCTCAATTTTGGCAAGGAAAAACTGGCATGTCTTTACAGACATGCCCACTTTATGATAATCACATGCGGTTTTGGGTCAAGTCATAATCAAGTTAGCACACTGACACACTGACAGCTGTTGTTGCCTGTCGGGCTGCAGTTTGCCAAGTTATGATTTGAGCATATTGTTTATGCTAAATGCAGTACCTGTGAGGGTTTCTGGACAATATTTGTCATTGTTTTGTGTTGTTAATTGATTTCCAATAATAAATGTAAACATACATTTAGATAAAGCAGCATATTTGCCCACTCCCATGTTGATAAGTCTCCCTTTAAGGTACATTTTGAACAGATAAAAAAAACGTGCGATTATTTTGTGATTAATCGTGATTCAATTCTTTCATCGATTGACAGCCCTAATTTTAAGATTAAATCTGTTCTCTTTAAATCACCAGCTGGTTGTCTATTTATTTCCCTGCGAGAGGAGCTGTTTCTTTCTCTGTACACACCACAGGCGCCTCTCCTGCTGTGTCATGCCAGCAGATTTATTTTTAACCAATTTTCTGAAAGGCAGACTGGAACCTACCATCCTATACACGGGGCCTGAGAGAAATGGGGTTGTTGGGGAGGGGCTTCCAGTTTGACCGACCAAAGGAAGCGACTGATGCGACGCATCACACTCAGGACACACCCTGCCCTACAATATACAGTGTAGTACAGTGCAGTGGACAAGAGGTGGTAGAGAGACGGTGAGAGTTTGCATAACAGGCAGCTCCGGCCTGTACAGAGGGAGGGATGGGAATGCTGAATCAGTGAAACTGCATGAAAGCCTGGGAGAGGGTAAACGGCAGGGGGAGAGGGAAGAGAAAGGGTAGATTGGGTAAGATGTACAGCACGATGCCTGGTCATTCATTTCATCTCTTATTTGTGAATGTGGAGCTGACAGTTCGCCCTGTTTTACCTCGAGTTGAGAGACTTTAAACAGACTCAGTGCTGCTTCAGAGTAAAGTACATTTACTAGGGTTTAAAGCCGCAACTGCCCCTTTACAGTTTCCAGCAAGCCAGAACAGCGAGGTAAGGTTTCACAAATCAATATCTCTGCTTTGTGTTGCAGTTGTTGTGTACAATGTACCCAGTGACATCAACACTGGAGTAACTGATACCTCCCACTGAGTGAAACGAGGGGAATCAAAAAGATGTAATTTGACATTGATGCATGCGGAATAAAAAGAGATACAAATAGTTTATGAACAGAGAAAAATGCAAATCAATCTGTGTACGAGCTGTTCAAAACGGGATGCAGAATATACAGGAATATTGGAGGACTGAAAAAAAAAAATGTTTTTTTTGTTGTCCTCAAATTCTTGCACTTTTTCCACTGTATCTCTGCCTGCTCTCACTCAGATGGAGATGGACAAGGCGGTGTGTTTGCCGAGGTTGCCCCGGGTCGCTGTGTGCGGCGGTACCCATGGCAACGAGCTGTCTGGGGTGTACTTGGTGAGAGAGCTGCTGAAGATGGAGAAGAAAGGGATGGGGAAGGAGGAGGAAGAGGAGGAGCCTCTGTCGGTGCTGAAGGTGCTGTCGAACCCGCGGGCCATGCAGCAGTGCCGCAGATATGCCGACACCGACCTCAACCGCTGCTTCACCCACGCCACCCTCAGGTAAGGCGAGGAGAGGCGATGACGCTGGTGGTGTGCAACAGCTCTGGTGATGATCAGATTGTTTCTCTGTCTCTCAGCGGTCCCATATCAGACGCTGCCCCCTACGAGATGATCAGATCCCGAGAACTGAACGCCACGCTGGGACCTAAAGGAAGTCCCGAGGCGGTAGATCTCGTTTGCGACCTCCACAACACCACCGCCAACATGGGCCTGTGCCTCATCGCGTACTCTGACCACGACTGGATCTGCCTGCACATATTCAGACACCTGCAGGCAAGCACAAACAGTTCCTACTCACTCAAGTGAAATCAATTCCACCTGCATGTTTGAGAAACTTTCCAGATTCGGCAGAACATTTTTGGCGTCGTTGGGCAAAAATTCCAAAATAACCTTTCAGCATATTGTGATTCGAGTGTTCTGAGAGAAAACTAGACTTCTGCACCTCCTCATGGCTCTGTTTTCAGGCTTTAAAAAATCTAGCCCGTGACGGCAGACTTTGGCCAATCACAGGCCATTTCAGAGAGAGAGAGCGTTCCTATTGGCTGTTCATTCAATGGAGGCAGCTGTCAATCAATCACATACTCTGATGAAACGGTGAAACTAGGCAGCGCTGATCAAATATGAATCAATATTCTGTTTCTGTAATGCCTATTTCTCGCCTCAAATGTTTTCAGAAACATCTTGTAGTGTACTGTTTAGCTGTAAAATGAGAAAATTTGCTCCGGCTGGTGGACGGTGCTTGGTATTCCTCTACTAATCTCAACATGGCTGCCAGGTCACAAACTTTCTCATTTTACAGCTAAACAGTACACTACAAGATGTTTCTGAACACATTTGAGGAGAGAAATATTCATTAAAGTAACAGAATATTGATTCATATTTGATCAGCGCTGCCTAGTTTGACCGTTTGATCGGAGTTTGCAAGTGATTGACAGCTGCTCAGAGCAACAAGGCTCCAGCTCGGCTCTGATTGGTTGTTTTCCTCCAGTCTGTGAGATCTTGCAGATGCCATTAGGAGCACCGGAGGACACAGAGGCACATGATTTTTTTTTAAGATTATGTGTCTCAAGCACTACTGTCAGGATATAGTGACCGTTTTATAAAAAATAACTTTTTATAATCATATCTGCTCCATTTCTACCCACTGCTACTGACACTGGTGATGCCAGGAATCTAAAGTTAAGAGTGACGTGTCATTTTCAGAGGCAGATGCCAGATATACCAATGAGGTACATCCATTTTGATGTCTCCAATAAAGAATCATATTCCCTTGATTCAGTGGGAAAACATGGCTTTGGTAAGTCTTTCAGTTTAACTGTAACACTAGTTTTTCAAAAGCATTTGAATGCTGGATAATCATATTTGTCATCTGAAATCCATTTTTCTACAGCCATGGAGATCGGCCCCCAGCCCCACGGTGTGGTGAGGTCAAACATCTATACGGCAATGAAAGTTGGCGTGCAGCACGTGCTCGATTGGGTCCGTTTCTTCAACTCAGGTACAATTAATCTCAAGTTACCAATTGAGTATTTTTGCTTACCTAAGTCTTGCAAACTCTGCGCATCTTTTAAGCCCCCTTTTTTTTTTTAAACCCTTCTTTTATTTTCAGGTACTATTTTTGAAGGAGGATTTGCGGACGTATTCACCATGATTAAACACATCGACTACCCAAGAGACAGTGAGACTCGTAACATCACAGCAGCCATTCATCCTCAACTCCAGGTACAGTCTGAAACCTATTTGCGACTTCACGCTTCAGTGCAAGACTGAGTCTAATTGTTTAAAGTTTGAATAAACCAGGGAATGGATAAAATAGCAAGACCAACAGTAAGAAAATAAACACATTGGACAGCTGCAGACATGAACAAAAAAGAATCAAAGCCTCTTGTGTTAAGAAAAATAATGAAGTGTGTGCGTGTTGGCATTTCCATTGTGGTTTATGAAAGTACATACAGGATTAGTGTCTACAACACAGGGTGGGGCGTCTTTTTTTAAAATGGCCTCATACCAAAGAGGCAATCATGCAACCGCATGACGTCAATATCATAGTTTTCATTCCAGTTCTAATGCACTGTAATTAACAGCTGTTAATTTTACATTTGTGAGTTGAGGTGTCCGGTGACAGGTACTCACCAGGATGACTCATTATATATTATTTCACAAGTCTATAATTAGAATTTTTGAATCATTTCCTTGTCAGGGTTATTGACAGAATCAGGTCACTTGGTATTAAGTGTAATTGCTTCACTTCCAATTAAGTAATTCAGAGCCAAAGCTTCACAAGCTTTTTGGTTTTAAGGGGTGTAAGACAACTTTAAAAAGAAATATACAGTTGGCCTATATCCTTTCATTTATGTGAAAAAAACTACATTAAATTGTTATTTCATTTGGATTATTATTTGAGATATAAACAGAATAAGGGCACGGTGGAGGCTTCTTCCTGCATTAGAGAAGTACACAGTTAAAACAACCAAAGAGCTGATAGAATCAAGTGTCAGTCAGAAGAAAACACTGAATTTCTCAAAAAAAGAAGTCTATTAAGTATGTATGAGTGTTAAAAATAAAAAAAATACATAATATAGACAGAGAATTGGATGAAAAGTTCCTAAAAATAACAGGAAAATCCATCTCTGATGCAGGAAATAATCTGCTCAAAATTCGTCCAAATTGCTCGTTTTACACAAACCCACTATTTGGGGTTAATTGTACAGTTTATCAGCTGTTCTGTACTGTTATTGTTATGCATTGAATATAATGTTAAACATCCATAAAATATGTCACTTAGTCAGGGGTTTCTAACATTTCTAATAATACATTTAAAAAAAATTTCGCTCAAGAAAATTCCTATTTTCCATATCCTTATCCTTTTGTGGAAACTACGGCCCCATAAAATAAAATGTTACCCTTTTTTCTGTTGTCCAAATGTCCAAATGATGGTGCAAAATATTATTGAAAGTACAGGGCACTGATCACCAGGCCTATGTTACAAATGTCTAGCAAAGTGCATTGATGTAAAACTCTGTACAGAGCGGTGCATCTGTGTTGTTTTGTTACATGGGGTTGAGAGTATGAATGGAATACGAATAATGAAAGCACGGCTGCCATGCGTTGCGAAACAGGTGAGTTCAGTTTAAAGCATAATGAGCATAAGCCCGATGATACTGTTTCATCATTGTCTGGGACTGGCACGAACAGCAGCCTTTCCGTAAATAGACAGCTTTGTGAACTTCACAATGTAGTTTCTGTTGAAACTTTAGCACATAGGGCTGATTGAGATGCGTTGTCATTTTTAGGGTGGTTCATGTGGTGTTTGGCGTAGTCAGCGAGGTTTGAAGTGTCACTGCAGTATAATGATTTTTAATCAGGACACACAACCATGAAGGACTTTCAGGTCATTACTAACTAGCTGTCCTAGAACTATTGGAGAAGTATTTTTCAAACTTGGTCTAAGGTATTGAATAGAAATGTTGATAACATTTGTTAGTCTGCTGGCACGCAGATTAATACGACTTAACTGGAAGCAAACAGCAGGCCCTACTCATGCAAATTGGATCGGAAGTGATGACGCATTAAGATTTACGGAAAATAAAGTTCTCATTAAAAAAAAGACTTTAATGCATTAACACAACTCACTAGAGGGAAGATACTGACATCATATGAAACTAGAAAACCTAAGGAATCCATCGGTACCAACCATGTCATACTAGCTTGTCGTGAATGACGCTCCAAACTTATGCTAAATTTTGATGAGGAAAAACTGTCATGGCCATTTTCAAAGGGGTCCCTTGACCTGTGACCTCAAGATATGTGAATGTAAATGGGTTCTATGGGTACCCACAAGTCTCCCCTTTACAGACATGCCCACTTTATGATAATCACATGCAGTTTGGGTCAAGTCATAGTCAAGTCAGCACACTGACACACTGACAGCTGTTTGTTGCCTGCTGGGCTGCAGTTTGTCATGTTATGATTTGAGCATATTGTTTATGCTAAATGCAGTACCTGTGAGGGTTTCTGGACAATATTTGTCAATGTTTTGTGTTGTTAATTGATTTCCAATAATAAATATATACATACATTTTCATAAAGCAAGCATATTTGTCCACTCCCATGTTGATAAGAATATTAAATACTTGACAAATCTCCCTTTAAGGTACATTTTGAACAGATAAAAAAATGTGTGATTAATTTGCAACTACTCGCGATTAAATATTTGAATTGATTGACAACCCTAATATATATATATATAAATATAAGGCAATACAATCCTCTGTGAACTGAAATTTGTATTATATGACAGATTGTTTATTCCAATTGTATAATTATAATTCTTATACTTTGTATGACCTCATGTGGAGAGTTATGTTATGTTTCAGTTGTTAAAAGCACAATAAAAACAGTGTTGAAAACAAACAAACACTGAAGCACTTTTTGTGCTCTGACAACTACAGTATGCAGCTTGTTTGGACCTTTTGTTTGCTGCCCAGCTGCTTTAAAACCTCACACGTAGAAGTAGAGATTTCCTTGCACATGTTTAATCTCACAGGTATTGCACATTAGCAATCAACCTAATTGGCTGCTGTCCTTCCCCACAGGACCGAGACTTCTGCCTGCTCCACCCCGAAGACCCCCTGTTCCAGACTTTCTCAGGTGAAACTCTGAGGTACAGAGGCAAAGAACCTCTTTATCCTTTCTTCATCAATGAAAGTGCTTACTACGAGAAGGGCATCGCTCTCTCCCTGGCAAGAAAAAGGCGCGTGATGATCCCTGCGATCCGGGTGCAGACAGAACAGGAGCAACAAGCTGACGTACAGGAGTTTGCATCAGAGGAAGAGGAGTGAGGATGGGCTGTTGACACGCTGTTGACACACATGATGAGACTGACTGTGAAATAAATTTTACAAAAAGCTTTTATTGAAACAACAGCAGTTGCTTGGGACACGCACGTGTACGCTCGCTTGCACTCGCACATGGTATTTAAGTGGACAATTATTAACCGTCTCAGCTCACGACTGGAGAGTGAACAACACATTCACTGCAGAGTCACAAAAGCACAGCCATACATGGACATTTGCTGTTATATTTACGCTACAATGGATTCAGGGGATAGAACAATTTCTTGAATTAAAAGGCTGAATATGCAAAATACAATCTGATTCATCACGAGACACACCACACCACACCACACACTTCATTTCGCAGACATTCTTTAGTTTTAATTTTTTTTATTTTTATATTTCTGCAAACATATAGCATAGTTTTTAGGGTAATATATTTTTCTAAATTTATTTTATTTTTGTGACACTTCAAAAAAATAGATTCACTACCGACCACTACAGCAATATTCAGGATATGTTCAAAAATAATTTAAGTGCAAAGGAATACTGTAGCTTATCACAATATGGCCTTTAAATTACATTCATAATGCCTAACAGGGAAACGCTGTTGCCCTTAAATCCTGTTGAATCGAAATGTTGGTACCAAATTAATAAAAAAAATAAAATAAAGGAACACCTATAAATCAAACACATAATAACAAACACAACTGAATTCACAAAACGAAACCAATTTACGTGAACATGTAAGTACAACAATACAAAACAAAATTGTGAAAAAACACTACCACTACTAAAAAAGTATTACTTTTTGATCTTATCTGCAAAAGCCTACAAAATCAGTCAAAATGTAAAAAAAATGCTTGAAAATAGCAAAGAAAATAATTCATTGGGTAAACAAATTATAAACACAAACACCTTAATAATGGCCATGAATAAATAAATAAATAAATAAATGCAACTTAAATTAAAGGGGATGTCAATCTTTTTGTAATAACAGAAAAATATTTACAAATAGTCGTTAATCGCTCTAATAATAGTCATCGTCGCTGGCCATTGTCTCTCATTACAAAAGACTGATTGCACAACAGCAAACTTGCCAACAAAAAAAATCTTGTGTATGCATACAATGTTTTTGTCTTGCTCCACACCTACACCTGTCCTGCCAGGTGTTTTTCTGGGGCAATGAAGGGGAAATGTCAACACACCCAACTGTGATTCAGGGTGTGATCAGAGGTGCAATTGACTTGATAATGGCAATTAGAAGTGAAACAAAAGCTGTGTCCCTATTCCATATCACAAACTTAATAAAGTATACATGATGTACTGCTGTATATAATTATCTCTGAGGTGTCCAATCAATCTGCGACCTTAAAACACACCTGCCGGTTTAAGAGCTGCGTTTTAAAATATTTAATACTTAGCTTTCAGAGAAAAATCCTCAAGTGTCCGCTTAGGACAAAAACAGGTCAAAGTTGAACTTGTTTCAGTAATAAATTAATTGGTTGCCTTACTTTTCTCTTTCAGATAAATTTGGCTAATCTGAGGATTTGTTTAAAACTTCTCTGATCACGTTGACTGCTCGTGTGTCGTGTTATTTTGTAAACGATGGTGCTGCATTCCTAAATGTCAGCAATTAATTTGGTGAATACTATAATTATCCTTTAATTACCTCCACCAAGGCCAAAAGCCTTGAAGGAGGTTATGTTTTCACCGGCGTTGGTTTGTTTGTCTGTCTGTTAGCAATTACATTTTTTTGTAGGGGTGGGTTGTGACACAATGAACAATCCATTAGATTTTAGCCGTCCGCGGTGAGAAAGAGAAAGTGGTAGATGACGGGATGGGAAACAACGTAATGTAATATTACACAGACATAACAAGGCTGCTGAATGAGAGATGCATCCGCCGATACGTTACACTGAAACACACCATAAGCCGACCACCTCAAGGTACCGCCAGCTGTGAGCTGTGATCTGTTTTTAAAGTCAGGCGGAGGCTTGTGCTCTCCCGAGTGCCATTCTAGTTTTACGTTTTTTCACTTTTCCAAAGTGAACGCACTGCATATTCAGAACCTGGAGTTAATCAGCGTATTCTCATACAATGGTTCGTATGACATCTTACGAAAAGTTAATTTTTTCTGTGTTTTACTACGAATTTCCAACGTCAATTTCCACTCTAGTCTTTTCAAAATAAACTTCCATCTTCACAGGAAACAACTTCGTTAGGTTTAGGCAGCAAAACTACTTAGTTAGGTTTAGGATAAGATCAACTTGGTTAGGTTGAGGCAATAAAAACTGCTTAGTCAGGTTTAGGAAAAGATCGACTTGGTTAGGTTTAGGCAACAATACCACTTAGTTAGGTTTAGGAAAAGATCGACTTAATTAAGTTACACCACACTGCAAGTAGTTACGCCGCACTGGAAGTGGTGTAACTTAAGTACGGCAGTTCCGTCACAAAAACTACTTAGTTAAGTTTTGGAAGAGATCGTGGTTTGGGTTAAAGTAACACCAGAAGTGGCGTTACTCAAGTACGGAAGTTACGTGACAAAAATCAATGTTGACTTCTGGTTTCCCACGGGACACAAACACCGGTCTCCTGGGCAAAAGTCTGGTGTTTTTTTTTTACCCACCCATCCACCTTGACCTCCTCCTTACGCTCTGTTTGCTGCTCTTTATACTTCCATGTTCACAATTTCGTGGATTACATACAAATTGATTTTGTGGGATATAAACAAATTACAGTGCATTTACTTTTCGTAGGTATAGCTATGAACGGTGTACGAGAACAGCCTGAATAAATGAATGTTTAATATGAAACTGGGACACAGCTAATGCTTTTCAGCTTGGTGTTAAGATATGTTGTACTATACACATCTTTCTGGTTGACCTTTTTCAAATCAATTCCGTAACCCCGTAGAGAGATAAAAATCAAATCTTTTAATGCAGCAGATAGGGTCATTACTATAGAGTACGTGCACTTTAATCCATCACAGCTTAACCCACATCCCATTCCTCTGAGATCATTATAAAATGCATCTTGGTGACAAGAGTAGGGGTATGAATTTAAACAGGGCAGAAATCCGGAGCTGGATCTCAGTCTATGCCACCCGGTAGGCGGTCATGCGGTAGTAGTTCTGACTGTGGCTGCGTGCCGCCCACACCAGCAGCGCAGCGGCCATCATGTGGAGCGGCGAGGAAATGAGCGCCAAGTAGAGTGACCAGCCCAGCGAGCCATCCACCTTATCAGGCAGCATCGACACCCTGTGGAGCAGGTCCATCCCAGCCAGGTAGCAGCACACCGTGGCTAAGGTGCAGAGGCCTGCGTAGGGCACAAAATCAGGTTGGGTTTTTTTATGGGTTTTTGTTGCAATAAAACCAAAACAGTGAGCTTAAAGACACTAAAACGCTCTGTAAAGCTAATTATCAAAGCATCTGCCACAGGTGCAACATGATTATAGGATTCTTATGTAATTTGACATTATGTATTCCTTGTTTAGCCACTCTAGCTGCATGGCTCGAGGGATGGCGACGTCGGTTGAGGAAATACCAAGCACCGCCCACCAGCCGGAGCACACCATCCCATTTTACAGCTAAACAGTACGCTACAAGATGTTTCTGAAAATATTTGAGGAGATATATATATAGGCATTACAGTAACAGAATATTGATTCATAGTTGATCAGCGCTGCCTAGTTTGACCGTTTGATCGGAGTTCGCAAGTGATTGACAGCTGCCTCCGTTGAAAAGCCAACAAGAACGCTCTTTCTCTGTAATGACCTGTGATTTTTTAAAGCCTGAAAACAGCCATGAGGAGGTGCAGAAGTCTAGTTTTCTCTCAGAACACTTGAATTACAATATGCTGAAAGGTTACTATGGAGTTTTTTGTCCAATGATGCCAAAAACATTCAAGTTGGGAACATGCTTGTTTTTTTGTAGCCAATATTACTTTTAGAGATTTTATCCTGGAGCCCCTGTGACTTGGACTTAAAGTTCACGCCCAAATTACAGTATCAATTCTCAGTTTTCAGAGGAAGGTGAGGGCAAACTGACACCCCGAGCTTAATCAACCACTTGGGTGACTTGTGCGGTAAAACCTGCCAGTTACTAGTATGGGGTTTGGTGCAGCCGAACAGGTCTTACCAGCCAGCAGGTGAAGTACTCCTATGCCGAGGGTGGGGGTGAGGCTTCGGCAGAGGCATGCACAGAACCCAGTCAGGCCTGCCAACACCACCAGACCCAAGGACGCCAGTGGCAGCACAAACTGGCACCTCCACAAATCTATATACACACACACACAGAAAGTTACAGGGGCAACGTATTATTCAACATCGCATTTTGGTCATAATGAATGCACTATGCAGAGAAGAGGCTGAAACACTTAGCAAGCGTGCTGTGACTGAACTTACAGGTGCGCAGCATGTCCTCTCCACTGTTGTGGTTGCCTGGTTCTTTATACTTGGGAGTGAACTGCTGAGGTAGAGTGAAGCTTCGACACTCCAGCATCATCTTGGCATCTGAAAGAGGTTTATTTACAGTACGCATAGAGCCAGTGTCTGAGCATGTATTAGCCAATTTACAAAAAGTCACATATACATGAATACACTTTTTTTTTTTTTTTTTTTTCAATTCTTGTGTATATTTTCTACCTTCTGTGGACATACTGCAGCAGATAAATAAAGCCAACTTGCAGAGACTTAGTATGTTTGGATAGATTTTTCAAAATACACAAATATGGTTTTATACTGAAAATGAATTATGTAATAAATGTTTTGTGTGGACAAGAAGAAACTACCCTGTATTAGCTATTTTTTAAGGGAACAAGATGAATAATGACCAATTACTATATACATTTTTTTTTTACCAGTATCTGATGATAACAGATCATTTCCATGTTTTTCTTTTGCTGATATCAACATTTATTTTTATTTCACTGCAACAGCACCATGCATAGAGGGAACATAGTAAGTTTTTGTTATCTAAAATGCTTCCACTGCAGCCAAAACACTTTTCTTTTATCAGCTAATTCCCATTATTGCTCCAGTAAATCAAAATTAATTACTAATCAAATGTGAAGTTTAGAAAGGAAAGGGTTTTTAATGGATGATACGGGTTGATTCGGGAACACGCAGATTTTTATGCAATTTATGCTGACATTTAATACACTGCACGAGAAATCTATTATTGAATAAAATGATTGTCAGACTCGATGATAATGAAAGTTGGTTGCAGCCATACAGTACTCCTATAATTGAATATTACTACCTTGCCCAAGGGAATAGAAAACACAGCCCAACGAGCACAATATAAGCGAACACAATAAGGTCTTAGAACTAGATGTTGACACAGGGTTTGTATTCGAAACCGCCTACTACATACTACTGACGAACGCAGTATGCAGTATACAGTACATACTGCGTTCCTGAGTAGTATGCGGTATGCAAAGGTTAAAGTAATGCATTTTGCAGTATGCTAGACAAGGCTTTAGCCTTTAAACCAGCTCTTAAAGCACTGGATAAAAAAAACAAAAAACCCTGTACCACTATTGCAATATTTCCCTTCTAAACTCCGAAAACATCGGAGCAAATGTTGGATTTGCCATTTAATATTGTAAAAAGGTAAACATTCAAAATCTACACAGTTGAATTCTCACCTCAAAAAGTGAATTTAGTGATGAAATAGCTATGGAAAATGTAAAAAAAAAGAGCTGTTTTTGGCTGTTGTTGTTATAACCGTAGCCTGTACTGTTCCAGCGCTTTGCATTGTGGGATACAGTAGGCGAGGTAGACTGGTCCGATGCATATTGGAGATTTTTTCCGAATCAGTACGACATTCGGGTACTTTTGGCATAGATTTAGCTTTTGTTTGCATACTGCATACTACATGCTACATTTTGGTCAAATCAGTACGTACTACTAGTATAGTATGCGGTCTCTCTTCTGGACCAGAGTTGATATTGTACTTAAAGGTCCCATATTATGCTCATTTTCAGGTTCATACTTGTATTTTGTGTTTCTACTAGAACATGTTTACAAGCTGTAATGTTAAAAAAAAACTTTATTTTCCTCATTCTGTCTGTCTGAATATACCTGTATTCACCCTCTCTGTCTGAAACGCTCCATTTTAGTGCATTTCGACGGAATTGCTCACATATGAGACTCCAACACAAACTACACGGAAGCACCAAAACCTCAAAGTTATATCTAGTGAAGCCCGTCTTGCAAAACAATGTTGGCGGTGGTCGTAGTACGTGGGGGAGACCGTAGCTCTGGTCTCCAGGGCCGGAGTCTCTGATCCTCTGCCTGCCTGCCTTCACTCAGCTTGCTCCACCTCACGTTCATGCGCGCACACTACACACTGCAGAAGACCTCGTAGCTCTGAGAATATCTAGTAAATGTACAGTGGATGTTTGTGCAGAAATAAATGCTGCAGCTCCTCCAGACCAACAGAGGTTTTCCGTGTCTTGTGACGTAACGGGGCTCCGCAGCGAGAAACGTTATCATCTCCGACCGGGTGCCGGTGTCTCCCCTGTTCCCTCCGGCGAGTGATATCTTGGTTTTAGCTGACGTGTGTCGCCTCACTGTTTTGAGCGATGCTCGTTCATGTCTATGTAGAGCGAGCACAAGTGCGAGCCTGACGCTGACTTTCGTTGACTTAACGGCCACAGGTGTCGCTGTTAACAAGCATTTCTGATTCTTACAAACAGTCCCTTTAAAGGGACTATTTGTAACTTTCAAAAATGCTTGCACCGGGGCTGAGGCAGAGGGGCTCCGCAGCGAGTAACGCTGGAGTGAAAGCCGGAGGGAACAGGGCATATACCGCAGTTTTGGCTGGAGATGATAAAGTTTCTTGCTGCGGAGCCCCGTCCCTTCACAAGACACGGAAAACCTCTGTTGGTCTAGAGGAGCTGCAGCATTTATTTCTGCCCAAACGTCCACTGTATATTCACTAGATATTCTCAGAGCTAAACTAACTCTTCTGCAGTGTGGAGTGAGCGCGCATGTACGTGTAGAGGTGGAGCGAGACGCGTGCGGTGCGTGACTGAAGGCAAGCAGGCAGAGTAGCAGAGACTCCGCCCACACGCCAGCGCGCATATGCGAGCGCGCATGGGACACCGACCCGGTAGATTTATACGTGTAAGAAGTTACAAACAGTCCCTTTAACGGCCACATGTGTCGCTGTTAACAAGCATTTCTGAATCTTACAAACAGTCCCTTTAAGAGCCTGCTTTATAATAATAAAAAAACATGAAAATCTCACATTTTTTTATAATATGGGACCTTTAAAAAAAAAAAAAAAAAAAATATGGAGTAATATTGAGCATGCTTTGCCAGGTTGATAAGATCTGACATGATCTGGGTGGCACTAAACTAGTTCACTGTAGAAAAAAAAACATCAACAGTGATCCAGCTCCTATACCTTTTTGGGGTAATGAGTCACACCTGGTGGCATCTACCTGATGATTTGATTGATTGATTGATCTACCTGAAAAACAAGGTGAGGCTCGAGAGCAGCTCCGACTGAGACTACAAGGTCATGACTCATCCGTGTACAGAAGTAAGTGACACACACACACACACTGGGCAGGTTAGGTCGGTTTAAACAAACACATACCTGGCTCTTTGTACCAGTGCGCGTTGGCAGGCACGAGCACGCACCTCCACCAGAGGCCCACGGTGCCGTTGAGGCGGAACAACGTGTCGCTGTATGTCTTCTCATCAAACTCTCCGTCCTTGAACTCCTCGTACAGGAGGCGCAGCTCGGACACGTTGGCCTCTCCTCGCACCGTGGGGCTGCTGTACTGGTACCAGTGCTGCGTGCCGACGGCCACCGACAGGTACACGGTGGCCAGGATGCTCAGCACGCAGGAGATCACCAGAGCTGTGGCGTAGCGGTTGTCTACCATTGTTTTCCACTGGGAGAGAACCAGAGAGACGCGTCCAAAAAGGGAGATGATGCACAGTGGAGTCGTGGTGCGTCAATTTGCACAAAATGCACTGTTGCAATAGCACAACGAGTCTTTTATTTACTCATCCTCCAGTGCTGTCCAAGCGTCAGCCATCTGTTCCCTTGTCCCACTTCCACAGATGGTGCTCTCTCTGCACGACTGATATCACGCAGCTAGTCCGCAATAACACCCTCTATAGTCCTCATCAAACAACCTCTATAGTCCTCATTAAACAGCCCCTCTAGTCCTCATCAGAGACAGTAGAACAGGCCTGGTGTTCTTAAAATGTCTCCAGGCGCACACCAGCCTGAGATTATTGCATGGGTCTATTTGGGTGCACTACAGGATGAGAGAGAGAGAGAGAGATGTAAACACACTAATCCATGCGTTTTCCGTTTCCGGTTCAGCTGATCAGCAGATAAAAAAAAAAAAAAGGCTATAACGTTTTTCTCAGTCCTATTTTACTTTATTTGATTTTATTCTTTTTTTTTAATCTTGCCTTAATTTGATTTTTGCACCCTGACTGAATGACTGACTGACTGACAGCCACCACCCCTCTCAAGACACACCCAGTACACAGTCACATGATATTGATCTTGCCCAGTTATGTTGGCTTTTTTTTTTTTTTAAGTTTTCTTTATTTGTTTATTTATTTATTTTTTATATATATATATTTTTTTTTCTCTCCATTTTTTTTATCCATATTTCATTTTAATTTATTTTGTTATGAGGAAAAGGAAGAAAAAAAGGAATATATATATATATATTCCTTTTTATATATATATATATATTCCTTTATTTATATATATATGTATATATATATATTTTTTCCCTTTATTTATTTATTTATTTATATATATATATATACATATATATATATATTCTTTTTTTTCTTCCTTTTCCTCATAAAAAAATTAATTAAAATGAAATATGGATAAAACAAAATGGAGAGAAAAATTAATAAATAAATAAATAAATAAATAAATAGATAAATAGATAAATAAATAAATAAATACAACTTTAAAAAAAGCCAACATAACTTTCAAAAAAGCCAACATAACTGCCAACATAAAAAACTCCTCAATCGGCCGGATATGGGCCTTGCTGCCTCAACTCCAACTGGGCTCCTCCTCCATCTCCTCTCTCCTCCCTCCCATGATTTCCTATCTATGGATAGAAAAGGGCATAAGCCCTGAGCTATCAAACCAGGCTCATGAATTTACGACTACGACTACGACTCAGTCCGGACGCTCGATCGTGTCTCTTTATTCTATCGACGACGTTAATGAGAGAGAGCACTGAAACACCTTAAAAAAGTATATATTTTCATAAAACATTCACTATATCCTGACAGTAGTGCATGAGACAGGTAACCTGGAAAAAGTCTTGGTGGCCTCAGGTGTCCTCCTGTGTCCTCCTGTGTCCTCCGGTGCTCTTAATGACATCTGCAAGATCTCACAGACTGGAGGAAAACAACCAATCAGAGCCGAGCTGGAGCCTGCCGTCTCTGAGCAGCTGTCAATCACTCACAGACTCCGATCAAACGATCAAACTAGGCAGCGCTGATCAAATATGAATCAATATTCTGTAACTGTAATGCCTATTTCTCACCTCAAATGTTTTCAGAAACATCTTGTAGTGCACTGTTTAGCTGTAAAATGAGAAAGTTTGTGACCTGGCAGCCATGTTGAGATCAGTTGAGGAAATACCAAGCACCGCCCACCAGCCAGAGCACACCATCCCATTTTACAGCTAAACAGTACGCTACAAGATGTTTCTGAAAACATTTGAGGCGACAAATAGGCATTACAGTAACAGAATATTGATTAATATTTGATCAGCGCTGCCTAGTTTGACCGTTTGATCGGAGTTTGCAAGTGATTGACAGCTGCCTCCGTTGAATGAACAGCCAATAGGAATGCTCTCTCTCTGAAATGACATGTGATTGGCTAAAGTCTCCCGTCACGGGCTAGATTTTTTGAAACCCTCAAAACAGAGCCATGAGGAGGTGCAGAAGTCTAGTTTTCTCTCAGAACACTTGAATTACAATATGCTGAAAGGTTATTATGGAGTTTTTGCCCAATGATGCCAAAAACATTCTGCTTACTGCAGGTTTAAAAGTGCTAAATTCGACATTCAGCGCATTAATATAGCAGCAAACAACTATTTGTGATGTAAAGATATAGAGAGTATGCCTAATGTCTACCTGAGCAGTCTGTGTATTGTAATCCGAGCTTCTACTCACTTTATTTACATAGCCGGCCAGCGCCGCTTCACACGCTTTTAGTGCACGTTCGTGTGCTCGTGCATGTGAGCGTACCCCACTGGATAGCTCACACGCTACTTTGCACTGCTCTCATGAGGCGGTTATGATAATGTTGCTCGACCCCATGGTCCCGACCGACAACGTTGTCGCGGAAGCGGAGCACCCACCCTCCGGTTCCCCCTCAGGTGAACACTTGTCTCTATCAGCGCTTTTGCTGTTTTTTGCACTGTTAGCACCGTTATCTGCGAACCGCAGGCTCGCCTTCGCCATGTTGAGAGCCGTAGAGGGGCAATAATGTTGTCAACCTCAGTTACTCTAATGGTGCCTTCAAATGGAACTCGTGAGCTTGTGTTTACAACACGGGAGGTCGTGTAAACGATATGCTTGGCGTTCAAGTGGTTAAGTCGTCATATTCGCCAACCTTGAGACCTTAAAAATAGGGAGGATTTCAAAACCAAAGCGGGACTGGTGGCTTTTAAAGAATGAAAATAACAAAATATTAAGTACACTGAAACAGCATTTTTATGTTAAATAGGCCCACTTTTAATTCACAGGAATATATATATATATATATATATATTTTAAATGGTCGCGAGCAGTTCTATTCCACTTGGAACCAACATTTGGTGTAGCTACATTGTCGGCCGGGTGGAAACAGTAGGGCTTATACACGAATTACAGTGCCAGAAACAGGTAGAGACAGTGAAAAGGGAAAAAAAAGTGTGAAAATCGTGAGAAAAACAGGATAAGTGTGACCCCGGGAGGAAATCGGGAGATGGCGATGAAAAATGGGAGTCTTCCGGGAAAATCGTGACAAAAAAAGTAGTAAAAAATGCCCATCACAAGCTCCCAGAGCCCATGGTGACTTCTTCAGATGTTTCTTTGTCCCAAGAGCAGTTCACAAAGTAACCAAATAGCCTTTACTATCTTATGAGGCAAAGTAAAGAAAAATGTCTTAAAATTTTCGGCTGGAACCAGGACATATTTGGCCTCTTTCCATGAAAAAGGACAAGATGATCATATTGATCAACTAATCAATTAATTGATTAATTGTTTAAGCTCTAGAGGTGCTTGAGTGAGTAGCGTCTAGGGGCATCTATTGGCAGAAATGGAATATAATATCAATAAGTATGTTTTCTTTAGTGTATAATCATCATAAGAGTCAGAGTGTTTTTGTTACCTTAGAGAGGCGTTTATATCTACATAGGGAGCGGGTCCTCTCTTCACGTAGCCAGGCACCATGTATTCTCCAAATGACATTTGCGTTTTCACGTCAGCCACCGTAGTTCTTCTACACGCTTAGCACACTGCTAGATGTTACACACTTAAAAATATTTGTAACGTTTTAAGCTATTTATAGCAATTAATGGCATTTGAATGTAAATATAGACTTAATTACTTATTTAATTATTCATTCCAGACCTTGGTCAAACAACATGTAGCTATCCTAGATTGAAGGTGAAAGACTACAGAAAGCGAGACTAAAGCGTGACTGCTATTACGTGCACATTATGTTTAATTTTTTATTCCGTTTATTGTTGCTTGCTTTGTATTCATTGGTATTATGTACATGTTCAGCACTTTGGTCAACCGCGGTTGTTTTTTAAACATGCTATATAAATAAAGTTTGACTTGACTAAAGTTTGAAAAGAAACGTCACATTCTTCATCTAACAAATAAAAAGTTGAATTTGTATGCAATAACACCCTCTTGTTCAATTCAATACACTAAAGGAACAGGGTGGTAGCCAGGATTTTAGAAGTCCAAGGTTGTGGTGGGGACATAGTCAATCCTTTAATTGTTTATTCTGTTGGCCTAAGTCAAATAAAATATATTGAATCTAAAAATAGTGGGATCAGCCGATTAAAATGCCCCAATGATGATGATTTTTGACTGCAGAATTTCCCCAAATTGCTAAAACTCCTCATCTTTTGTTTTGTAGGAAGATTAGAGATGTGATTAGAGATGCGTTCTGTTATAAAGACAACAATTTGTGTCTTGCTAACTTATATACTAGTATTTGTGTCCCAAATTCACAATTTAATTCTTTTGGTCATGTTGTGAAAGTAATCTGCACCTTTATATCTTCTTTATTGACCACTGCATCAGTTTCTGCTCCTATAAAGTCTATTTAGGCTTGCCTCTAAGATAACAGGAGGGGTTTCTTTGTCAACTTAAAAAAGAAGAGCAAATAATGAGTAAATGGCAAGTTTCTAAGAAGGTTTATGGTAAACATTATTCTTACTTTATTATCCTTAAGTCTATTAAAATACTTCTTTTTTTGTGAGAGCCATTACGAAAAATTAGTTGACAGTGGCAGATGATGGTTTTGATGCTGATGGATACTTTGAGTTTGAGGTGATTTAAGAAGAATGTATCTCTCAGGCTGTCTGGCATGTTTGAATAGATAAAAGAATCTCATAGGCAAAGTAAACACACCACTCCCAGTTCTCTCTTTCTGAACATACCTGATTCACTAACACAACAAAGGCTGAGACCGGCTGACTGGAAGACGCTATTGTGATATTTAATGATAGGACGGCACAGTAGATTTTGATTAACAGTGGTGCTTTAATTAAACATTAACATGAATTCACCTTAAATATGCCCTGATACACTTTGTATTTACCACAAAAAATTGCAAAACATAACATGAGAGACAATTTAAATTCTTCAAAGATTGTGTATTCTGGTCATTGTAAAGTTTCTGATAGAAATTGTACAAACTACAAGAAATCTCACAGAATACAGTTATGCATGATTACATACTTACACTTTGTATAAATCAAAAAATGAACAGCTCTGACATATATACCATGTATATCATGATGATAAAAATCTATGCATTGGTACACGGTTGGGGTGTGCAGCCCACTATGAGCTACATGTGTTCCTTCATTAAGACACTTGTTCCCTTTACAATATGCTCTGGGATATTGCTATGCCATGTTATGCCATGCTGTGGTATCAAGTGAAACCTAAACATGAATTTTACATGCATATGGAAACTAAAAAATATTGAGATCATTTTAATTTCAAAGTAAAACATAGACACAACACAGCATTTTGATTAATCCTTCCTTGTGCAATTTACAAAGATCTACTTTTATTTTGAAGACGACTAACTTCCCAAAAAGTCCACTGTGAAATCTCACATTTACTAGGTGATTTTACGGTTTTACTCTTCAGTGTGGCTGGTTTTACTTGTTACTTATACTTGATTACTTGTTTGACGTGACTAAACAAGACAGGATTAGTAACTGTCACTAAGTTAAATGTTGCTAGAACACATTATTTTCTGACATCCCAGGGCTTAATGTTATATTGTTTGGTTTGTTATTCTAGTAATGATTCAATGGACCAGTTGGCTGTGTCATTCGGTCTGCCCCAGGATCCTGGACATTCCCTCACAGAAATGTGTTCAGTTCGACAGACATACCTAATCCACTGTAATTAATGTGTCCATTCAATGCAAAGTTATATTTAATAGTAAGCTGTGAAGCTGTGAAACGAAGATGTACAAGACATTTACTATAAGAATCTTGTATTTTTACTGACAACAAAATAATTTCATTACCAGTGATCGCAGTCTCAATGGCAATTCAAATGGTAATCAGCACTGATGCTATTGCTGGCTTGACAGTAGCCATGACAACAGTACCAGGCAGGATGCGGTGACGAGGCTGATCTTGTGGCTTACTCCACTTGAAGCTGTAAATGAGGAGAAAAAGGAAACAAAACATTAGTTCAACAAGCAGTTGTGTAACCTTTGAAATTTTTGATCAAGTAGCACTCAGTATTGCTTACATATGCCATTCACGCTGATGGAGCTGATTTCAACGTCAAAGCCGGTGATGTTTGAAGCTGCCTGGATCAAAGTGTTTGCAATCTGAGTGTTATTAGGAACAGATGTGCTCACAAAGCTAGCTATAATGGTGGTGATGATTGATCCATTCCTGCAGAAGGAGAAACAAAAATTATTGTTTCAAATACCAGATTCAGGCCAATATTCTTAAGTTGTAAGCTAACACAATGAATCTTAACAAATTACCTGAATGCCACCACGTTCAGGGCGGAGAAGGATGAGAATTCCCTTCTGAAAGGAGGTTCAAGCTGCAGAAACAGGAAAACATTTTTTTTAAACACTTTTTACTTTTACTTTTGCCTTGGAACACTGAACTGTGCGTATACGAGTACAGTGAGCTGGAGGTGTAGTTATATTTGTCTTGATATATTCACCTTGATATCTCTGTCATTAATTCCTACTGGAAATTTGAATAAGTGACCTTATATATGTACAGTAGTATGTAGGCTGTCTAGTAAGTGTTGAATTCTTTGAGTGGGTGCTTGAGCATGAAATAATTCAGTAGGTGTACCAGCAGATTTTATTCTAAGGGTGAAACTTACCTGTCTCTCTATCATTGAAGCTCGATTTGTAAAAGCTGTAGATGATGGATCCAGCAAGTCAATTGTAAATGTGTCTCGAACAGATCTGAAAGTCACAGGCACAGCTGTTGTAGGTGCTGCAGTTGTAGTTGAAGCAGTCGTAGTTACGGTTGTTGTAGGTGCTGCAGTTGTAGTTGAAGCAGTCGTGGTTACGATTGTTGGAGGTGCTGTAGTTGTAGGTGGAGCTGTTGTAAAAACATAAATTTAAAGAATATGTAAATACGCAATGGTGCCCAAACCAAAAGGATTTCTTGTTTGATGTCAAACTGACATTGGTGCCAGTTTCACACACCTATAAGAGCCATCATAAAAGGCTAAGAAAAACTGGGCTCTGCAGACCTTTTAGCATCTTATCTACTTCTGAATTGGCTAATATAATTATATATTTTTTATAGTTAAGAACAAATAATAAAATAACAAGATTTCTGATTCAGTACAAGTTAGCTTAGAAAATAGCTCATCCTGCCCCACACAGCACTGTTTAATGGATGGATTGAACTGCACAACACTGAAAACTGTTAAAGCTGTCTTTATGAATCTTGTCTTTATTTCTTGTATAGCAACATCAATTTGTTGCTGACTTATTTAAAAACACAGCATGAGCAGCACGAAACGTTATTTCAAATATTTTAGATACTGATTAGAGTTTAATATTGTGTTGTGTTTACTTACTGCTTACTGTGACTGAGTTGGGATCTATGGTCACGTTGAAGATACTGTTGGTAGTATTCACAGCGTCTACTAAGGTTTGAGTAATGTTATTAGCCGATGGGATTGCTGCACCCGGATTGAACTCAATCGCCACTGCTGCTTCAGTTCCAGTTGTTCTTATGATTGATCTAGTTGAGTTACTGTATCATAAAAACAAATGGTGATATGAAATTATTCTGCTGCATGGAGTCGTGTGGTTTACACATGACACTATCAACATTAGAAGACATTAGAAGATTAGACCCAAATCCTGCATGTAATGTAAAATCAGAGAAACACTCAAGAAAATGTTTTTACCTGAAACCAGTCACTCTGCATCTGGAAAAACCTGGATTAGGTCTGTATATCTCATTACACTGCAAAAAGGAAGCAACATTGAAAGATCTTGAGAAGCTGTCAATGACAATTTTCTTAACATTAAATTACACAGATAGTCAATGAAATTAAAAAAAAAATACTGAAATTAATTTTCATCTTAACAGATTTGTCTTTTAACAAAAGCATTCTGTCCAATCCTTCATTCACAACACTGACACAGTCAAAGAGGAAGGTACAATTTGAAAATGCACTCACCGGAACTTCAATTTCTCTTGCAAGTGCTATGAATTCACTGCTGCTGCTGTTACCGAGGGCAAGTGTAAAAGGTTCGCTCAAGATCAATATGACATCAATAGTTTGAGGTGGAGCTGTTGTTGGTGGTGTTGTTGGTGTTGTTGTTGCTGTTGTTGTTGTTGCTGTTGTTGATGTTGTTGGTGTTGGTGTTGTTGATGTTGTTGGTGTTGTTGATGTTATTGGTGGTGTTGTTGTTGTTGTTGTTGTTGTTGTTGCTGTTGTTGCTGTTGATGTTGTTGGTGTTGGTGTTGTTGATGTTATTGTTGGTGTTGTTGCTGTTGATGTTGTTGTTGTTGGTGTTGGTGTTGTTGATGTTATTGGTGTTGTTGTTGTTGTTGATGTTATTGGTGTTGGTGTTGTTGTTGGTGTTGCTGTTGGTGTTGCTGTTGTTGATGCTATTGATGTTGGTGTTGTTGTTGTTGATGTTGTTGTTGGTGTTGGTGTTGTTGTTGGTGTTGTTGATGTTATTGGTATTGTTGTTGTTGGTGTTGGTGTTGTTGATGTTATTGGTGTTGGTGTTGTTGTTGCTGCTGATGTTGTTGTTGTTGGTGGTGGTGTTGTTGTTGCTGTTGTTGTTGTTGCTGTTGTTGCTGTTGGTATTGTTGCTGATGTTGTTGGTGGTTGTGTTGTTGTTGTTGGTGTTGTTGGTGGTGGCTGTGTTGCTGTTGCTGTTGTTGTTGTTGTTGTTGTTGATGTTGGTGGTGGCTGTGTTGTTGTTGCTGTTGTTGTTGCTGTTGTTGTTGTTGTTGCTGTTGTTGTTGTTGGTGCTGTTGTTGGTGATGGTGTTGTTATTGTTGTTGATGATGGTGTTGTTGTTGTTGGTGTTGTTGTTGGTGGTGCTGTTGATGTTGATGGTGTTGTTATTGTTGTTGTTGTTGTTGGTGGTGGTGCTGTTGGTGTTGTTGTTGTTGTTGGTGGTGTTGCTGTTGTTGTTGATGATGGTGTTGTTGTTGTTGTTGGTGGTGTTGCTGTTGTTGTTGATGATGGTGTTGTTGTTGATGGTGTTGTTGCTGTTGTTGTTGTTGGTGTTGTTGCTGTTGTTGTTGTTGTTGTTGGTGGTGGTACTGTTGTTGTTGATTGTGTTGTTGTTGTTGGTGGTGGTGCTGTTGTTGTTGTTGGTGTTGTTGTTGGTGCTGTTGTTGATGGCGTTGTTATTGGTGTTGGTGGTGGTGGTGCTGTTGGTGTTGTTGTTGTTGTTGGTGGTGTTGCTGTTGTTGTTGATGATGGTGTTGTTGTTGATGGTGTTGTTGTTGTTGTTGTTGTTGTTGACATTGTTGTCATTGTTGTTAATGTTGTTGTTGATGGTGTTGTTGTTGATGATGGTGGTGTTGTTGTTGGTGCTGTTGTTGATGGCGCTGTTGTTGCTGTTGTTGTTGATTGCGTTGTTGCTGTTGATGGAGTTGTTGTTGGTGTTGTTGAAGGTGGTGTTGTTGTTGTTGTTGGTGTTGTTGTTATTGTTGGTGCTATTGATGTTGTTGTTGTTGTGGTTGGTGTTGGTGTTGTTGTTGTTGTTGCTGCTGGTGTTGTTGTTGTTGTTGTTGTTGATGATGGTGTTGTTGGTGTTGGTGTTGGTGTTGTTGTTGGTGTTGTTGATGTTATTGGTATTGTTGTTGTTGATGTTGTTGGTGTTGGTGTTGTTGATGTTGTTGGTGTTGTTGTTGCTGCTGATGTTGTTGTTGTTGGTGGTGGTGTTGTTGTTGCTGTTGTTGTTGTTGCTGTTGTTGCTGTTGTTGGTGTTGTTGTTGGTATTGTTGCTGATGTTGTTGGTGGTTGTGTTGTTGTTGTTGGTGTTGTTGGTGGTGGCTGTGTTGCTGTTGTTGTTGTTGTTGTTGTTGTTGTTGATGTTGGTGGTGGCTGTGTTGTTGTTGCTGTTGTTGTTGCTGTTGTTGTTGTTGTTGCTGTTGTTGTTGGTGCTGTTGTTGGTGATGGTGTTGTTATTGTTGTTGATGATGGTGTTGTTGTTGTTGGTGTTGTTGTTGGTGGTGCTGTTGATGTTGATGGTGTTGTTATTGTTGTTGTTGGTGGTGGTGCTGTTGGTGTTGTTGTTGTTGTTGGTGGTGTTGCTGTTGTTGTTGATGATGGTGTTGTTGTTGTTGTTGGTGGTGTTGCTGTTGTTGTTGATGATGGTGTTGTTGTTGATGGTGTTGTTGCTGTTGTTGTTGTTGGTGTTGTTGCTGTTGTTGTTGTTGTTGTTGTTGGTGGTGGTACTGTTGTTGTTGATTGTGTTGTTGTTGTTGGTGGTGGTGCTGTTGTTGTTGTTGGTGTTGTTGTTGGTGCTGTTGTTGATGGCGTTGTTATTGGTGTTGTTGGTGGTGGTGCTGTTGGTGTTGTTGTTGTTGTTGGTGGTGTTGCTGTTGTTGTTGATGATGGTGTTGTTGTTGTTGTTGACATTGTTGTCATTGTTGTTAATGTTGTTGTTGATGGTGTTGTTGTTGATGATGGTGGTGTTGTTGTTGGTGCTGTTGTTGATGGCGCTGTTGTTGCTGTTGTTGTTGATTGCGTTGTTGCTGTTGATGGAGTTGTTGTTGGTGTTGTTGAAGGTGGTGTTGTTGTTGTTGTTGGTGTTGTTGTTATTGTTGGTGCTATTGATGTTGTTGTTGTTGTGGTTGGTGTTGGTGTTGTTGTTGTTGCTGCTGGTGTTGTTGTTGTTGTTGTTGTTGATGGTGTTGTTGTTGATGGTGGTGTTGTTTGTGCTGAACTTTGTGCAGCAGCAAGTGTTGCTGCAGCTAAAAAGTACCAAAAGAAAGGATTACTAAAACACAAGTTACCTTTTGCCGTTATTGACTAATCGTTATCTAAAGATGATACTTGACTTGGATGTGTCTTTATAAAAAATACAGGATGAGGTGTAGAAAAGAAATTCACCTCAACTTCATGTTGTGTTTTGCCCTACACCTTTTCCATTATTTTCTATCAAGAACCTTCAAAGCCAATTGGTTTAACATCACTCAGCTTACCTATTATAATCAGGAAAATTGATATGATCTGTCCGACACCCATCCTGGTTTTCCTTTGGGTCTAGAAATTCAAACAATACAGACACTTACTCACAGAAACAGCATGTCAAAACCTTTTGCACTGCAGTTACTAATGACTAGAATTATTACTTTTTAAGTAGTACACAGTATCCAATCTGCAAATAACAGTATTCGCTATAGCAGTACGTTTAGTCTTTATATCTCAAAGGATACAAAACATCCAAAGGGAGAGGATTTTATATATAATACAGTATGTGTACACCTCATAGTAATCCATGTCCTGAACCACATAGCTTTTATACTTTAAAACAAGTGTGATAAAATGCAACTTTCACTTCTGTAAAAGTCATCTATGTTTCAATATATTGTACAACATTTTGATTTCTCTGGCGTTCTGAAAAAATACAAAAACTGTTCACAACCATCAACCACATGCATCACATTTTATTTTATTTTTTCCTATTAATTTTTTTAACTGAATTTGATAATAGGATGTTAGTGTGCTTGTATCTAAAACTATCTTTTACAACACTGCGTAAAGAAAGGGTACATGTGCCATGTGAGTGGAGATGGGGAAAAAAGTTGTATAGCACTTTTAATTGTGGAATAAATATAATATCAGTTAAAGAGAACCCTACAACAGCATTTCACAACACAATAAAAAATGTTAATGACCTCATGTGACAATCGCTTATTGTCACTTTAAATATATTATAATGACATATCATTTGTAATGAAATGGAAATGCATGAACTTTTCCTAAAATTAAGAAATAACATAATAATATGTATTGATACAATGAATAAATCAACTCAAAAAAAGTTCACAGACACATGCATGCTCTCTGTCTTTCTCTCTCACACAGCACCATGTTTACATGTACAAAAGCATATCAAATTAAAAATGTACTTACCCAAAATGAAAAGATATAAGATGAAAAGTTATAAATTCCCTCTTTCTATCTGCTTTTAATGTTTTAAAGTATTTCAGTTTCTTTTAATTCAGTCCCGTTCACAATCACATCTGTGATATTGCGAACCTTTCACCTGATGTGACAGTCCACATCTATTAAGGCCTTTATATTGGAGTTGAATAAATGCTGATGACGTGATTCATAGATGATACATTTTTCAGATATGTTGTTACACCTTAGCAATTAACAAAACCAAATTATAGGATGCAGGCTGTCCGCTGTCAATTTGTCAGTTTCTTGGCTCAGTATCATAGCATAATCCCTTCCTTTTTCCTGTGAAACCGGTTGCTGTTCCTCCAGTGTAACAGTAAAATTAGAACAAACAAATCAATATAGATTTCTGGTGAAGTAGTAATGGTGTGGGAAGAAATACAAGAAACGAAAAAAAAAAGAACAGCATATTCATACATATTGAACAAATATTGTTTTTGGTATTTGAAGTTATTGGAGGAAATATGTATAGAGATATACAATACAATACAGTTAAAGTACAATCAAATGTATATGGACACATTAAACGAAGACAACAACGGCAGCATTTTGTTGCTGTATAAGCACTGCAGCTGCTTATACGGGCTTATTTACAGGCGTATTACTCTATCCACCCTCTGTCAAATGCTCCGTTTTAGTGCCACCCCCCCTCCCCCCACAGCTTGCCATGGGAAGAGACACTCAGATGGGAGTGGCACATTCTAACGAGCCTGCATGTAACAAAGGAAGACGAGCCAAATCTGAATGGCTTGTTGAATCACATGCTTTCTGATCTAGGCAGCCCACAAAACAACTGACTGGGTTGTCTTAGTTCATACTTTGTGGGTTGGTAGGAACTCCAGATGCCCAAATGTATGTGTACAAGCACCCTTTAAAACCTTTTTAATACCACACAATGAACTTTAATAGCAGTTTCATGATTATACTAGCCAAAGTATGAAAGTATGATGGAAAACCAGTAGGGAGGATACAGCCTAAATTTATTTATTATCACAGTTTTTCAGTACTTTCCAGTAGTATTCAACAATAATTTGTAATGACAATTAAATAAATGAACGCAACCTGGGTCTTGGATAAGCGGCGTAAAATAGATGGCTTGATTAACCAATATAAAATGATATATTTTTTTCAAGTTTATTGAAGCTTTTGCTTAAATAAACACTTGTTTGGTCCAAGTCTGGTTTTGACTGAAACTCCACAAGAAAGGATTTGTGAGGTAGTGTGTGATCTCTGACAGCAAACAATCGGATACTACATTTTTTATGACTGAAATCGCTACCTACGACAAGCAAGAGGAAATATTTCTAAATTTCGTAAATGAATTTCAAGTCTTTTTCAATGAATTCAAAGCTCTTTAAGACTTTTCGAGACCTGCAGATATCCTTTTATACTGTTGTTTCTTGAACATGTTTCACAAGTGGGTTGAGTGATGTATTTTCTTTCTTGTGATTTTTGTGTCTACGTGTATCTTTATCCAGAGAGCACCTCAAATAAACTCTAGTTGAGTCCAGGAAGTGCTCCTACCCAAACATTTTTTTAAGATCAGGTTTGTCTGGTTTATGTTTTTTAGCAAGTGTCTTAAACAACTTAAATAATATGCTTATGTTAAGTTTTACTTTTTTCTTTCAAAGTGAGCTTACATTGTCCAGCAGCATAATTGATATGCAGTGTCCATCTATCCTTCTGTTCTATTTTACAGTTTATCATCAAGATGCTTAGCTTGTAGTTTCAGTGACGTCTTTAGCTGCGTAGTCTATCCCTGTGTTGTTTTTGCATTGCACCTCCTTAGGTCACCTGTCAATCAAACATTGCTGATGAACCTGTGACTTATGCATTCAGTCATGGCAGATTAGTTTTGTCTCGTACTTCCAAAACTGCACAATTCAAATTCTGCTCAACAGGAAAAAAAACAAACAAAATAACTCAAAAGACAATAATGCAGCTCAAAACTTTTATACAATGTGCATTTGATCCTCCATTACATAAAGGTCACTGTTAGTCAAGGTTATGTTGGTTTTCATAACTCAGACAGAAGGCAGTAATCATATGACTCATAGGCCTAAATATAACCACTGCACTGATGCAGCAAATTTGGAACATAACACATACATACATTACTTATTACATTCACATAACTTGTACTCAAGACACACTATCCCTGATGCATTAGGTATATTGTGTTGGGAGTACAATCTGATAATAAGATGTACCCCAAAATGTTTTTTTTTAAATGATACTGTGGCCAATTGTGGAACATGCTTTGTTTTATATTACTGTGTTTTTTTTCTTACCTTCTGACATCTGACTGTCTAATGTGAAAAAATCCAGATATTCAGCTCTGATATTTTCAGGAAACATAATGTTGAAGTCACTGGTGGTTTTTGTTTTTCCACTTTACTTGGAAATTTTTGTGAATACAAACAAACGTAGAAAAATATGAAAATATAAAAGAAACAAAATCAAAATGCCCACTACAATTAATTAAATTTATATGTAGCAAATAAAATAGGAGATTCAAGAGTTCTGATGTACATTTCAAATTCATCTGAGTAAACAGAGAAGAGAGGTTTCAGTTTCTGCATTACCGCTGCAAGTGAATATGGACATGTTGAGTAAAAGACATTTGGGAATATCAATATTTTGCTCAGAAATATTATAAAATTGCAAAGAAAAACAATATACGACTAAAATTACAATATACCAAAAACTCACTTATTATGCACCAAAAAATGAACTTCCATGGCCTCCGCCATTTCTGACAACGTCAACAAACACGTCACAACTCGTGAACTTGGAGCTTTCAGAAACTTTACACTTACGAGGTCGTTCAAATGGACTCTTCTCGTGAACACGGCAGACACGACCCCATTTGAAGGCACCAATAGACGGGTTTCTTGTATACAAACATTGCTGGGTGCGTACGCATTCAGGGGGCAAAACCGCTTATGCAGCCGTTGTAATCAACGTAGATTCCGCATTGTTTGTACATTCTTGTTGACTATACTAGACCCCTGCAGTGTCCGACCACCAGATACCATTATCACATAACGTATTATTCTGAGATTTGTTTATTATTATCTCGTGTTATAGAATGGGTAACGTTAGATCAGACATAAGTGTGATTTGACTTGGGGGACCAGGGTCTGTTTGGTTGACACTCTGGTTGGAGTTCAAGTCAAGGCATGAGTCCCTCTTGATTTTTTCGTTAGCGATTCCTCAACAGGTATAACGTTAATATAAAAACTGGACACTTGGATTTTGGTCTTGTTATGAGTACAACCACTCACACAGCAACTCTTTGTATGTCGGGCAGGTGAACATTAACATTAGACCCCTGACGGCTTTCTATTTAATAGTGTTGCTGGTTGCTAACTAACGTTAGTGGTTAGCTGTCAGGTCGGAAACGTAATGCCAAAAGTAAATGCAGTATTGCTGATATGTCCGATTCAAATTCAAAGGAAGGTTAGCTAATGTTAGCTTCCACGGCTGCTTGTTGTTGTGTCCGCGGGAGAGGAGGAGCGGCTGCCCCGGTAAACTACCAGACGTCTTCCCTTCAAAATGTATCATTACGGCATAGCCTACCGGAGTGAGCTTTTCCCCGCCGTAACTGCGTAACGTTACAGCAATTAAGAGCCGTAACAAATTCTTGCATCACTTTTAATTTTAAGGCATAGTCGCTAAATATAACTAAATATTTCCGTATTGTGTGGGTCGATCACCTTGTTGTTGATCAGTTCATTTTTATCGATCTGTGGAGCATGACAGCTCTCCATGACCGCCTGCTTCTTGTGTGACTAGAATGCTTTTGCCCATCAGGCCTGGCCCGTAATCTCCCTCTGTTTCTTAGCGACGGCATGTGATCCCTGTGATGTTCAGAGTATCAGTGAGTGTTTCGCAGTCAAACTACACCACCTGTTGGGTGTGCATATATACAACGAGTTAGTGAGATGGAGTGTACGGTGCCTGCGGAGAGCGGTCAATAAAGCAATGCCTCTGTTCAGTACGTCGTTGTCGGCCTGGTGCATAACCACACTACAGAAACATTACAATGGCGACGAGGAGTAAAGGAAAGACACACGAAAAGGCAACACGGTCACCGCTGTTTTCCCGAGGAGAAAAGAGGGAGAAACACTGACAAGCGGACAAGCAGGAACAAGCTAAGTGGGCTAAGCTAACATTAACAAACGTGGCTATCGGCGCATCGCGGCAAGCGTGGCAGTAAACGTGGCTTCTCTCCCACTTTTCGATACCAAAACTAACCCTGGCTCTGTCGGACCTCGCTGGAATAAATGGCTGCAAAGGTTTGGAAATTACACCACTGCATTGAATATCAGCGGAGATACTAGGCTTAAAGCACTATTGTTGCACTTAGCAGGAGAACGCTTGCATGATATTTACGACACATTAGCAGCAGCAGATGACAAATATGCAGACGCTAAGCAGAAGCTATCTGGATACTTTTCTCCCAAGAAAAATGTGCAGTGTCAAGTGTACATCTTCAGGAAGGCCTTGCAGGAACCAGGAGAAAATTTGGAAAGTTATCACACCAGGCTAAGGATGTTAGCCAAGAACTGTGAGTTTGCAGATACTGGAGCAGAGATTAAAACACAAATAATACAAAGCTGTGCATCATTCAGGCTGCGCAGAAAAGCACTGAGGGAACCCGAGCTAACCTTAGATGAGCTTCTCGACCATGGACGTACACTTGAACTGTCTGAAATGCGAGCGTCTGGCATAATAAAGGGCACAGCTGCTACAGTCAACATGCTGGATCAAAAGATATGGAGAAAAACCCAAATAACAGCAGATGATCAGAAAAACGACGTCCAGACAACCGCTGCAGGAACTGTGGAGGTAAATAGTGAGTGTCCTGCTTAAAATAAACAATGCAGAGCCTGTTGTAAACTATATCACTTTGCAAGACAATGTCGCTAAAAATCCAGAGACATTAAAGGGACTATTTGTAACTTTCAGAAATGCTTGTTAACAGCAACACCTGTGGCCGTTAAGTCAACGAAAGTCAGCGTCAGGTTCGTGCTTGCTCGCTCTAAATAGACATGAACAAGCATCGCTCAAAACAGTTGGTTTTTCCTGCCGTAGCCTCCGCGGCTGAAGCAGGAAGAGAAACGTTATCGTCTCCCGACTGCGCCCGCAGGAAGACACCGGCACCCGGTCAGAGACGACAACGTTTCTCGCTGCGGAAGCAAGTTTTGAGAAACTGACACCATGTCCACAACTAAGACCCACCAAGACCAAAATCTACCCCTTCCACTCCAATGTTCCTTTGCCTGTTAGTGGTGCTTTCAAATGCAGTGTGGTAAAGGGACAGAAAAGGACAATGTGCACTTTCTTTGTGATTAAAAGTGACAGATTCAATGTTCTCAGCTACAAGACATCCAAAGCACTGGGACTGATTAAGGTGGTCACAGCAGTATCATCCACACCACAGTATCGCACAGTAGCAGACGAGCTAGTGGAAAGTAATCTCGAGCTGTTCCAAGGCATTGGAAAGCTGAAAAACGTTCAGGTAAAGCTTCACATAAATCCTGACGTCAAACCTACATGCCAACCACATCGACGTGTGCCATTCCACATCCGCCAGAAGGTCGAGGATGAGCTTCGGAAGCTGGAGGTAGATAATATCATTGAAGATGTCACAGGCCCGACACCATGGGTCTCACCTATTGTCACACCTCCCAAGCCTTAAGACCCTGACAAAGTAAGAATCTGCGTCAACATGCGCCAAGCTAACACGGCCATTGAAAGGGAATGCCACATAACTCCCACCATGGATGATTTAATACACAAGTTAAATGGAGCAACGGTGTTCTCCAAACTGGATCTGAGAGCTGGATACCACCAGCTGGAGCTTCACCCAGGCAGCAGATACATCACGACATTTACCTCTCACCTCGGACTGAGGCGTTATAAGAGACTGAGTTTTGGCATATCTTCCGCCGCTGAGGTATTTCAAAACGCCATATGCCAAACACTGCAAGGTCTCTCTGGTGTGAAGAACCTCAGTGTCGCGGGGTTCTATGTCAAAACTCTGTGCAACATGAAAAACACTGGCATAGTCGGAAAACGTTGTATTAATCCCTTTTTATTATGCTGGCCTCCCAAAGTGCAATCATTGCTTACTATTTACAAAAAGTGAAAAATAGAAAATAAGCTATGTACAAAACATCAAATAGTACTGAAAATCGAGTTCCTCAATAACTCCATGATTTCTTTCAGAATAGGCAAAAACAATCCAAAAATACAATCTATATTTTACCTTCCTGAGTGTGACCTTCTCTGTCAACACTTCAAGATCAGACTCACCTCAGCTGGCCAAGATGACCCCCTTTTAAACCAATAGCCCCTCCTCTGGGCGTATTCCTTACACAGAAAAATAACAATTAACATTATTTTTCATCATAGAAGATATTTATAGTCCCTTTAACCTAGGCATATTTTACATATAAATGATATACCTCTGTCTAAACATTCCCCCCCAACCAAAACAAGTTAATTTGCAACATAATCACAATTCCAAATAATAAACATATTTAAACTGATCACATGATCTCAAAAACGCGCGAGGGCACCCTTTATAACGGGGGGATTTGTTACGGCCCTGTTTGCTCGTCAATCCCATGAATGGGACATGGCAGGATGGACACGCAGCGTTTCAGCAACTGGTGAGTGAGAATAATGTTTGTCTCTCAGACTGAACATGACAACAACCTCCGAGCACTGTTCCAGAGACTCAAAGAGAGCGGTTTCATACTCAATCGTGAAAAATGTGAGTTTAACAAGTCCAGGCTCGAGTTCTTTGGTTTCATCTTTTCTGCACAGGGTGTCTCGGCTGATCCTAAGAAAGTTGCTGCAGTTCAGCACGCTGCGGATCCACAAAGTCCTGGTGAAATCAAGAGTCTGCTGGGCATGGCCAACTACTGCTCCAGATTTATCAAAGACTTCTCCTCCATCTCAGAACCGCTGCGCAAGCTCACCAGACAAGACACAGGCTGGGAATGGGGACCAGAACAACAACAGTTGTGAAAACTGATAATGGTCCCCCATTCAACGGTGATCAGTTCTCTCAGTTTGCAGACTATCTAGGATTCCATCACCGCCGGATCACATTATTACATATTTAGGCTTGCCTTTAAGATAACAGGAGGGGTTTCTTTGTCAACCTAAAAAAGAAGAGCTTTGCAAATAATGGTTAAATGGCAAGATTCTAAGAAGGTTTATGGTAAACATTATTCTTGCTGTAGTATTGTTAAGTCTATTAAAATGCTTCTTTTTTAAGTGAGAGCCATTACGAAAAATTAGTTGACAGCCATGATGATGGTTTTGACGCTTTTACTTTGAGTTTGAGGTGATTTAAGAAGAATGTATCTCTCAGGCTGTCTGGCATGTTTGAATAGATAAAAGAATCTCATAGGCAAAGTAAACACACCACTCCCAGTTCTCTCTTTCTGAACATACCTGATTCACTAACACAACAAAGGCTGAGACCGGCTGACTGGAAGACGCTATTGTTATATTTAATGATAGGACGGCACAGTAGATTTTGATTAACAGTGGTGTTTTAATTAAACATTAACATGAATTAACCTTAAATATGCCCTGATACACTTTGTATTTACCACAAAAAATTGCAAAACATAACATGAGACAATTTAAATTCTTCAAAGATTGTGTATTCTGGTCATTGTAAAGTTTCTGATAGAAATTGTACAAACTAAAAGAAATCTCACAGAATACAGTTATGCATGATTACATACTTACACTTTGTATAAATCAAAAAATTAACAGCTCTGACATATATACCATGTATATCATGATGATAAAAATCGAGGCATTGGTACACGGTTGGGGTGTGCAGCCCACTATGAGCTACATGTGTTCCTTCATTAAGACACTTGTTCCCTTTACAATATGCTCTGGGATATTGCTATGCCATGTTATGCCATGCTGTGGTATCAAGTGAAACCTAAACATGAATTTTACATGCATATGGAAACTAAAAAATATTGAGATCATTTTAATTTCAAAGTAAAACATAGACACAACACAGCATTTTGATTAATCCTTCCTTGTGCAATTTACAAAGATCTACTTTTATTTTGAAGAAGACTAACTTCCCAAAAAGTCTACTGTGAAATCTCGCATTTACTAGGTGATTTTACGGTTTTACTCTTCAGTGTGGCTGGTTTTATTTGTTACTTATACTTGATTACTTGTTTGGCGTGACTAAACAAGACAGGATTAGTAACTGTCACTAAGTTAAATGTTGCTAGAACACATTATTTTCTGACATCCCAGGGCTTAATGTTATATTGTTGGTTTATTATTCTAGTGATGATTCAATGGACCAGTTGGCTGTGTCATTCGGTCTGCCCCAGGATCCTGGACATTCCCTCACAGAAATGTGTTCAGTTCGACAGACATACCTAATCCACTGTAATTAATGTGTCCATTCAATGCAAAGTTATATTTAATAGTAAGCTGTGAAGCTGTGAAACGAAGATGTACAAGACATTTACTATAAGAATCTTGTATTTTTACTGACAACAAAATAATTTTATTACCAGTGATTGCAGTCTCAATGGCAATTCAAATGGTAATCAGCACTGATGCTATTGCTGGCTTGACAGTAGCCATGACAACAGTACCAGGCAGGATGCGGTGACGAGGCTGATCTTGTGGCTTACTCCACTTGAAGCTGTAAATGAGGAGAAAAAGGAAACAAAACATTAGTTCAACAAGCAGTTGTGTAACCTTTGAAATTTTTGATCAAGTAGCACTCAGTATTGCTTACATATGCCATTCACGCTGATGGAGCTGATTTCAACGTCAAAGCCGGTGATGTTTGAAGCTGCCTGGATCAAAGTGTTCGCAATCTGAGTGTTATTAGGAACAGATGTGCTCACAAAGCTAGCTATAATGGTGGTGATGATTGATCCATTCCTGCAGAAGGAGAAACAAAAATTATTGTTTCAAATACCAGATTCAGGCCAATATTCTTAAGTTGTAAGCTAACACAATGAATCTTAACAAATTACCTGAATGCCACCACGTTCAGGGCGGAGAAGGATGAGAATTCCCTTCTGAAAGGAGGTTCAAGCTGCAGAAACAGGAAAACATTTTTTTTAAACACTTTTTACTTTTACTTTTGCCTTGGAACACTGAACTGTGCGTATACGAGTACAGTGAGCTGGAGGTGTAGTTATATTTGTCTTGATATATTCACCTTGATATCTCTGTCATTAATTCCTACTGGAAATTTGAATAAGTGACCTTATATATGTACAGTAGTATGTAGACTGTCTAGTAAGTGTTGAATTCTTTGAGTGGGTGCTTGAGCATGAAATAATTCAGTAGGTGTACCAGCAGATTTTATTCTAAGGGTGAAACTTACCTGTCTCTCTATCATTGAAGCTCGATTTGTAAAAGCTGTAGATGATGGATCCAGCAAGTCAATTGTAAATGTGTCTCGAACAGATCTGAAAGTCACAGGCACAGCTGTTGTAGGTGCTGCAGTTGTAGTTGAAGCAGTCGTGGTTACGGTTGTTGTAGGTGCTGCAGTTGTAGTTGAAGCAGTCGTAGTTACGGTTGTTGTAGGTGCTGCAGTTGTAGTTGAAGCAGTCGTGGTTACGATTGTTGGAGGTGCTGTAGTTGTAGGTGGAGCTGTTGTAAAAACATAAATTTAAAGAATATGTAAATACGCAATGGTGCCCAAACCAAAAGGATTTCTTGTTTGATGTCAAACTGACATTGGTGCCAGTTTCACACACCTATAAGAGCCATCATAAAAGGCTAAGAAAAAC
The DNA here is from genome assembly GCF_015220745.1 of Sebastes umbrosus. Classification (NCBI taxonomy): domain Eukaryota; kingdom Metazoa; phylum Chordata; class Actinopteri; order Perciformes; family Sebastidae; genus Sebastes; species Sebastes umbrosus. The sequence goes on from NC_051290.1 coordinate 16,250,844, forward strand.
TGGGCTCTGCAGACCTTTTAGCATCTTATCTACTTCTGAATTGGCTAATATAATTATATATTTTTTACAGTTAAGAACAAATAATAAAATAACAAGATTTCTGATTCAGTACAAGTTAGCTTAGAAAATAGCTCATCCTGCCCCACACAGCACTGTTTAATGGATGGATTGAACTGCACAACACTGAAAACTGTTAAAGCTGTCTTTATGAATCTTGTCTTTATTTCTTGTATAGCAACATCAATTTGTTGCTGACTTATTTAAAAACACAGCATGAGCAGCACGAAACGTTATTTCAAATATTTTAGATACTGATTAGAGTTTAATATTGTGTTGTGTTTACTTACTGCTTACTGTGACTGAGTTGGGATCTATGGTCACGTTGAAGATACTGTTGGTAGTATTCACAGCGTCTACTAAGGTTTGAGTAATGTTATTAGCCGATGGGATTGCTGCACCCGGATTGAACTCAATCGCCACTGCTGCTTCAGTTCCAGTTGTTCTTATGATTGATCTAGTTGAGTTACTGTATCATAAAAACAAATGGTGATATGAAATTATTCTGCTGCATGGAGTCGTGTGGTTTACACATGACACTATCAACATTAGAAGACATTAGAAGATTAGACCCAAATCCTGCATGTAATGTAAAATCAGAGAAACACTCAAGAAAATGTTTTTACCTGAAACCAGTCACTCTGCATCTGGAAAAACCTGGATTAGGTCTGTATATCTCATTACACTGCAAAAAGGAAGCAACATTGAAAGATCTTGAGAAGCTGTCAATGACAATTTTCTTAACATTAAATTACACAGATAGTCAATGAAATTAAAAAAAAAATACTGAAATTAATTTTCATCTTAACAGATTTGTCTTTTAACAAAAGCATTCTGTCCAATCCTTCATTCACAACACTGACACAGTCAAAGAGGAAGGTACAATTTGAAAATGCACTCACCGGAACTTCAATTTCTCTTGCAAGTGCTATGAATTCACTGCTGCTGCTGTTACCGAGGGCAAGTGTAAAAGGTTCGCTCAAGATCAATATGACATCAATAGTTTGAGGTGGAGCTGTTGTTGGTGGTGTTGTTGGTGTTGTTGTTGCTGTTGTTGTTGTTGCTGTTGTTGATGTTGTTGGTGTTGGTGTTGTTGATGTTGTTGGTGTTGTTGATGTTATTGGTGGTGTTGTTGTTGTTGTTGTTGTTGTTGTTGCTGTTGTTGCTGTTGATGTTGTTGGTGTTGGTGTTGTTGATGTTATTGGTGGTGTTGTTGCTGTTGATGTTGTTGTTGTTGGTGTTGGTGTTGTTGATGTTATTGGTGTTGTTGTTGTTGTTGATGTTGTTGGTGTTGTTGTTGGTGTTGCTGTTGGTGTTGGTGTTGCTGTTGTTGATGCTATTGATGTTGGTGTTGTTGTTGTTGATGTTATTGGTGTTGGTGTTGGTGTTGCTGTTGTTGATGTTATTGGTGTTGTTGGTGTTGGTGTTGTTGGTGTTGTTAATGTTATTGGTATTGATGTTGTTGTTGTTGCTGTTGATGTTGTTGGTGTTGGTGTTGTTGATGTTATTGGTGGTGTTGTTGCTGTTGATGTTGTTGTTGTTGTTGGTGTTGTTGATGTTATTGGTGTTGATGTTGTTGGTGTTGTTGTTGGTGTTGCTGTTGGTGTTGGTGTTGGTGTTGCTGTTGTTGATGTTATTGTTGTTGTTGCTGTTGGTGTTGGTGTTGGTGTTGTTGATGTTATTGGTGTTGGTGTTGTTGTTGCTGTTGTTGTTGTTGTTGGTGTTGCTGTTATTGATGTTATTGGTGTTGTTGGTGTTGCTGTTGTTGTTGGTGTTGCTGTTGGTGTTGTTGGTGTTGTTGATGTTGTTGGTGGTGTTGGTGTTGTTGATGTTATTGTTGTTGTTGTTGATGATGTTATTGGTGTTGGTGTTGTTGTTGGTGTTGCTGTTGTTGTTGGTGTTGGTGTTGTTGTTGCTGTTGGTGTTGTTGGTGTTGGTATTGTTGTTGTTGCTGTTGGTGTTGCTGTTGTTGTTGTTGTTGGTGGTGGTGTTGGTGTTGTTGATGTTGTTGCTGTTGGTGTTGTTGTTGGTGTTGTTGTTGACGGTGTTGTTATTGCTGTTGTTGTTGTTGTTGGTAGTGGTGGCTGTGTTGCTGTTGTTGTTGGTGGTGTTGCTGTTGATGCTGTTGTTGTTGGTGCTGTTGTTGATGATGGTGTTGTTGTTGTTGATGATGATGGTGGTGGTGTTGTTGTTGTTGGTGTTGTTGTTGTTGGTGGTGCTGTTGATGTTGATGGTGTTGTTGCTGTTGTTGATGGTGTTGTCGTTGTTGTTGATGATGGTGTTGTTGATGGTGTTGTTGCTGTTGTTGATGGTGTTGTTGGCGTTGTTGTTGTTGATGGTGTTGTTGTTGGTGTTGTTGTTGACGGTGGTGTTATTGGTGTTGTTGTCGATGGTGCTGTTGTCGCTGTTGTTGTCGCTGTTGTTGTTGGAGTTGTTGTTGGAGTTGTTGTTGGTGGTGTTGTTGGAGTTGTTGGAGTTGTTGTTGTTGTTGTTGTTGTTGTTGTTGTTGTTGTTGTTGTTGTTGTTGGTGGTGCTGTTGTTGCTGTTGTTGTTGATGGTGGTGTTGTTGGTGTTGTTATTGGTGTTGTTGTTGATGGTGTTGTTATTGGTGTTGTTGTTGGTGCTGTTGTTGATGGTGTTGTTGGTGCTGTTGTTGATGGTGTTGTTGTTGGTGTTGTCGTTGTTGTTGATGATGGTGTTGTTGTTGGTGCTGTTGTTGATGGTGTTGTTGTTGGTGCTGTTGTTGATGGTGTTGTTGTTGCTGTTGTTGATGGTGTTGTCGTTGTTGATGATGATGGTGTTGTTGGTGTCGTTGTTGTTGGTGCTATAGTTGTTGTTGATGGTGTTGTTGTCGTTGTTGTTGTTGATGGTGTTGTTGTTGGTGTTGTTGTTGACGGTGGTGTTATTGGTGTTGTTGTTGGTGCTGTTGTTGTCGATGATGTTGTTGTTGTCGCTGTTGTTGTTGGAGTTGTTGTTGGAGTTGTTGTTGTTGTTGTTGGAGGTGGTGCTGTTGATGTTGTAGGTGGTGTTGTTGCTGTTGTTGTTGATGGTGGTGTTGTTGTTGTTGGTGTTGTTGTTGTTGTTGCTGTTGATGGTGTTGTTATTGGTGTTGTTGTTGGTGCTGTTGTTGATGGTGTTGCTGTTGTTGATGGTGTTGTTGGTGCTGTTGTTGATGGTGTTGTCGTTGTTGATGATGATGGTGTTGTTGGTGTCGTTGTTGTTGGTGCTATAGTTGTTGTTGATGGTGTTGTTGTTGTTGATGGTGTTGTTGTTGGTGTTGTTGTTGACGGTGGTGTTATTGGTGTTGTTGTTGGTGCTGTTGTTGTCGATGGTGTTGTTGTTGTCGCTGTTGTTGTTGGAGTTGTTGTTGGAGTTGTTGTTGGTGGTGTTGTTGACGTTGGTGTTGTTGTTGTTGCTGTTGTTGTTGTTGTTGTTGTTGTTGTTGTTGTTGGAGGTGGTGCTGTTGATGTTGTAGGTGGTGTTGTTGTTGCTGTTGTTGTTGATGGTGGTGTTGTTGGTGCTGTTGATGTTGTAGGTGTTGTTGTTGCTGTTGTTGTTGGTGCTGTTGTTGGTGGTGCTGTTGTTGTTGATGGTGTTGTTGTTGTTGTTGTTGTTGTTGTTGGTGGTGGTGGTGGTGTTGTTGTTGATGATGGTGTTGTTGTTGTTGTTGGTGCTGTTGTTGTTGGTGTTGTTGATGTTGTTGTTGTTGTTGGTGGTGGTGGTGTAGCTGTTGTTGTTGCTGTTGCTGCTGTTGTTTGTGTTGTTGATGGTGTTGTTGTTGTTGTTGTTGTTGGTGGTGCTGTTGTTGTTGTTGTTGCTGTTGTTGTTGATGGTGGTGTTGGAGGTGGTGCTGTTGATGTTGTAGGTGGTGTTGTTGTTGCTGTTGTTGTTGATGGTGGTGTTGTTGGTGTTGTTGTTGGTGCTGTTGATGTTGTAGGTGTTGTTGTTGCTGTTGTTGTTGTTGGTGTTGTTGTTGGTGCTGTTGTTGTTGATGGTGTTGTTGTTGTTGTTGTTGGTGTTGGTGGTGGTGGTGGTGTTGTTGTTGATGTTGTTGTTGCTGGTGTTGTTGATGATGGTGTTGTTGTTGTTGTTGGTGGTGGTGCTGTTGTTGTTGATGTTGTTGTTGTTGTTGGTGGTGGTGTAGCTGTTGTTGTTGCTGTTGCTGCTGTTGTTTGTGTTGTTGATGGTGTTGTTGTTGTTGTTGTTGGTGGTGCTGTTGTTGTTGTTGCTGTTGTTGTTGATGGTGGTGTTGTTGTTGTTGTTGCTGTTGTTGTTGGTGGTGGTGGTGCTGTTGTTGTCGATGGTGTTGTTGTTGACGTTGGTGGTGTTGTTGTTGATGATGGTGTTGTTGTTGTTGTTGGTGGTGGTGATGTTGATATTGTTGTTATTGGTATTGTTGTTGATGGTGTTGTTATTGGTGTTGTTGTTGTTGGTGCTGTTGTTGATGGTGTTGTTAATGGTGTTGTTGTTGCTGTTGTTGATGGTGTTGTCGTTGTTGTTGATGATGGTGTTGTTGTTGGTGCTGTTGTTGTTGATGGTGTTGTTGTTGGTGCTGTTGATGGTGTTGTTGCTGTTGTTGTTGGCGTTGTTGGCGTTGTTGTTGTTGATGGTGTTGTTGTTGGTGTTGTTGTTGACGGTGGTGTTATTGGTGTTGTTGTTGTCGATGGTGCTGTTGTCGCTGTTGTTGGAGTTGTTGTTGGAGTTGTTGTTGGTGGTGTTGTTGGAGTTGTTGTTGTTGTTGTTGTTGGTGTTGTTGTTGTTGGTGGTGCTGTTGTTGCTGTTGTTGTTGATGGTGGTGTTGTTGGTGTTGTTGTTGGTGTTGTTGTTGTTGTTGCTGTTGTTGTTGGTGCTGTTGTTGTCGATGGTGTTGTTGTTGTTGTTGTTGTTGTTGGTGGTGATGTTGATGTTGTTATTGGTGTTGTTGTTGATGGTGTTGTTATTGGTGTTGTTGTTGGTGCTGTTGTTGATGGTGTTGTTGGTGCTGTTGTTGATGGTGTTGTTGTTGCTGTTGTTGATGGTGTTGTCGTTGTTGTTGATGATGGTGTTGTTGTTGTTGGTGCTGTTGTTGGTGCTGTTGTTGATGGTGTTGCTGTTGTTGATGGTGTTGTTGGTGCTGTTGTTGATGGTGTTGTCGTTGTTGATGATGATGGTGTTGTTGGTGTCGTTGTTGTTGGTGCTGTAGTTGTTGTTGATGGTGTTGTTGTCGTTGTTGGTGTTGTTGGTGTTGTTGTTGGTGGTGTTGTTGTTGGTGTTGTTGTTGACGGTGGTGTTATTGGTGTTGTTGGTGCTGTTGTTGTCGATGGTGTTGTTGTTGTCGCTGTTGTTGGAGTTGTTGTTGGAGTTGTTGTTGGTGGTGTTGTTGACGTTGGTGTTGTTGTTGTTGCTGTTGTTGTTGTTGTTGGAGGTGGTGCTGTTGATGTTGTAGGTGGTGTTGTTGTTGCTGTTGTTGTTGATGGTGGTGGTGTTGTTGTTGTTGTTGTTGGTGCTGTTGATGTTGTAGGTGTTGTTGTTGCTGTTGTTGTTGATGGTGGTGTTGTTGGTGCTGTTGTTGTTGATGGTGTTGTTGTTGTTGTTGTTGACGTTGTTGTTGTTGCTGGTGTTGTTGTTGTTGATGATGGTGGTGTTGTTGTTGTTGTTGTTGTTGGTGCTGTTGTTGTTGGTGTTGTTGATGTTGTTGTTGTTGTTGGTGGTGGTGGTGGTGGTGTAGCTGTTGTTGTTGCTGCTGCTGTTGTTTGTGTTGTTGATGGTGTTGTTGTTGTTGTTGGTGGTGCTGTTGCAGTTGTTGTTGTTGTTGGTGTTGTTGTTGTTGTTGACATTGGTGTTGTTGTTGATGGTGTTGTTATTGGTGTTGTTGTTGTTGTTGCTGTTGTTGATGGTGTTGTTGTTGCTGATGGTGTTGTTGTTGTTGGTGGTGTTGTTGATGGTGTTGTTGTTGTTGTTGTTGGTGGTGTTGTTGACATTGTTGTCATTGGTGTTAATGTTGTTGTTGATGGTGTTGTTGTTGTTGATGATGGTGGTGTTGTTGATAGTGTTGTTGTTGGTGCTGTTGTTAATGGCGCTGTTGTTGTTGATTGCGTTGCTGTTGATGGAGTTGTTGAAGGTGTTGTTGTTGTTGGTGTTGTTGTTGTTGTGGATGTTGTTGTTGTTGCTGCTGGTGTTGTTGTTGTTGTTGATGATGGTGTTGTTGTTTGTGTTTGTGCAGCAGCAAGTATTGCTGCAGCTAAAAAGTACCAAAAGAAAGCATTACTAAAACACAAGTTACCTTTTGCCGTTATTGACTAATCGTTATCTAAAGATGATACTTGACTTGGATGTGTCTTTATAAAAAATACAGGATGAGGTGTAGAAAAGAATTTCACCTCAGCTTCATGTTGTGTTTTGCCCTACACCTTTTCCATTATTTTCTATCAAGAACCTTCAAAGCCAATTGGTTTAACATCACTCAGCTTACCTATTATAATCAGGAAAATTGATATGATCCGTCCGACACCCATCCTGGTTTTCTTTTGATTCTAGAAATTCAAACAATACAGACACTTACTCACACAAACAGCATGTCAAAACCTTTTGCACTACAGTTACTAATGACTAGAATTATTACTTTTTAAGTAGTACACAGTATCCAATCTGCAAATAACAGTATTCGCTATAGCAGTATGTTTAGTCTTGATATCGCAAGGGGCACAAAACATTCAAAAGGAGACGGTTTGATATATAATACAATATGTGTACACCTCATAGTAATCCATGTCCTGAACCACATAGCTTTTATACTTTAAAACAAGTGTGATAAAATGAAACTTTCACTTCTGTAAAAGTCATCTATGTTTCAATATATTGTACAACATTTTCATTTTTTTGGCGTTCTGACAAAATACAAAAACTGTTCAACCATCAACCACATGCATCACATTTTACTTTAATTTTTTCATATTAATTTTTTTAACTGAATTTGATACTAGGATGTTAGTGTGCTTGTATCTAAAACAGTGCATTTTAACAAAACTGCGTAAAGAAAGGGTACATGTGCCATGTAAGTACAGATGGGGAAAAAAATTATACAGCACTTTTAATGTGGATAAAAATATAATATCAGTTAAAGAGAACCCTACAACAGCATTTCACAACACAATAAAAAATGTTAATGACTTCATGTGACAATCGCTTATTGTCACTTTAAATATGTTATAATGACATATCATTTGTAATGAAATAGAAATGCATGAACTTTTCCTAAAAGTAAGAAATATATGATAATAAGATGTATTGATACAATGAATAAATCAACTCAAAAAAATTCCAGACACATGCATGCTCTATGTCTTTCTCTCTCACACAGCACCATGTTTACATGTACAAAAGCCTATAAAATAAGATGAAAAGTTATAAATTCCCCCTTTCTATCTGCTTTTAATGTTTTAAAGTATTTCAGTTTCTTTTAATTCAGTCCCGTTTACAATCACATCTGTGATATTGCAAACCATTCACCAGATGTGACCGTCCACATCTATTAAGGCCTTTATATTGGAGTGGAATAAATGCTGATGACGTGATTCATAGATGATACATTTTTCAGATATGTTTCACCTTAGCGATGAACAGGCAGGCTTTCCGGTGTCAATTTGTCAGTTTCTTGGCTCAGTATCATGGCATAATCCCTCCTTTTGTCCTGTGAAACCGGTTGCTGTTCCTCCAGTGTAACAGTACATTAGAACAAACAAATCAATATAGATTTCTAGTGACGTGGTAATGGTGTGGGAAGAAATGCAAAAAAACAAAAAAAAGAATAGCACATTCATACATATTGAACAAATATTGTTTTTGGTATTTGAAGTTATTGGAGGAAATATGTATAGAGATATACAATACAATACAATACAATACAACACAAGTACAATCAAATTTATATGGACACATAAAACGAAAAAACAACAACTGCAGCATTACATACAGGCTTTCTGCAGGGTTCACCATGTTAAATGTAAAACGTTTTTAAAGGAGACATATCATGATCATTTTCAGGTTCATTCTTTTTTATTTTGGGTTTATACTAGAACATTAAAAATTGTAATGTTAAAAAAACTTTATTTTTCTCATACTGTCTGTCTGAATATAACTCTATCCACCCTCTGTCTCAAACGCTTCGTTTTAGTGCCCCCAACAAAAGCTTGGTACTGAAACGCGTCAGAGTTTGCTTTTAGGTCTAACATGACTATGCCATGACAATAAAAGCATTTTAAAGGTTTAAAATGTGCGTGCCTTGGAGTTTTCTTGTGATTTTTGTGTCTACATGTATCTTTATCCAGAGAGCACCTCAAATAAACTCTAGTTGAGTCCAGGAAGTGCTCCTACCCAAACATTTTTTTAAGATCAGGTTTGTCTGGTTTATGTTTTTTATCAAGTGTCTTAAACAACTTAAATAATATGTTTCTGTAAAGCTTTACTTTTTTCTTTCAAAGTAAGCTTACATTGTCCAGCATTATAATTAATATGCAGTTTCCATCTATCCTTCTATTCTATTTTTACAGTTTATCATCAGGATGCTTAGCTTGTAGTTTCAGTGACGTCTTTAGCTGCGTAGTCTATCCCTGTGTTGTTTTTGCATTGAACCTCCTTAAGTCACCTGTCATTCAAACATTGTTGACGCATGACTTATGCATTCATTCATGGCAGATTAGTTTTGTCTCGTACTTCCAAAACTGCACAATACAAATTCTGCTCAACAGGAAAAAAAACAAACAAAGACAATGATGCAGCTAAAAACTTTTATTCAATGTGGATTTGATCCTCCATTACATAAAGGTCACTGTGAGTCAAGGTTATGTTGGTTTTCATAATTCAGACAGAAGGCAGTAATCATATGACTCATAGGCCTAAATATAACCACTGCACTGATGCAGCGAATTTGGAACATAACATATACATACATTACTTATTACATTCACATAACTTGTACTCAAGACACACTATACCTGATGCATTAGGTATATTGTGTTGGGAGTACAATCTGATAATAAGATGTACCCCAAAATGTTTTTTTTTAAATGATACTGTGGCCAATTGTGGAACATGCTTTGTGTTATATATTATAAAATCCGGATATTCAGCTCTGATATCTTCAGGAAACATAATATTGAAGTCACTGGTGGTTTTTGTTTTTCCACTTTACTTGGGAATTTTTGTGAATACAAAGGAACGTAGAAAAATATGAAAATATGAAAGAAACAAAATCAAAACGCCCGGTTATTAATTGAATGTATATGTAGCAAATAAAATAGGAGATTCAAGAGTTCTGATGTACATTTCAAATTCCTTTGATAAAACAGAGAAGAGAGGTTTCAGTTATCGCCGCAAGTGAACATGGACATGTTGAGTTAAAGACATTTGCACAAACATCCTATAGGATTCTGGACTCATTTGAAATAACTAATATACTGTATATATATATATACATTTTATTTTAAATTTTTGCGAGCAGTTCTATTCCACTGGGAAACAACATTTGGTATAGCATAGCTACAGTGTCGGCCAGGTGGAAACAGTAGGGCTTATACACGCTGTACAGCGCCAGAAACAGGTTGAGATAAAGAAAAAGGAAAAAATATTGAAAATCTGGAGAAAAACAGGATAAGTGTGACCCTGGGAGGAAATCGGGAGATGGCGATGACAAACGTGAGTCTCCCGGGAAAATCGCGAGGGTTGACAAGTATGTAAGTTGTGAGAACACTGCTGCTAAGCAAAAGCAATATTAACGTTACTGTTGGTGTCCAGAAGCCACAGAGCCTAACAATTTAGCAAGTGGGTAACATAATGAAGGAAATGCAAAGGCATAATGACAGGAAAAAGTATTCGTCAGTTGGGAAAATCAACATTTTCCTCAGACATATTATAAAATTGCGAAGAAAACAATATACGACTAAAATTACAATATACTCACTTATTATGCACCAAAAAATGAACTTCCATGGCCTCCGCCATTTCTGACAACGTCAACAAACACGTCACAACTCGTGAACTTGGAGCTTTCAGAAACTTTACACTTACGAGGTCGTTCATATGGACTCTTCTCGTGAACACGGCAGACACGACCCCATTTGAAGACACCAATAGACGGGTTTCTTGTATACAAACATTGCTGGGTGCGTGCGCATTCAGGGGGCAAAACCGCTTATGCAGCCGTTGTAATCAACGTAGATTTCGCATTGTTTGTACATTCTTGTTGACTATACTAGACCCATGCAGAGTCCAACCACCAGATACCATTATCACATGATGTATTATTCTGAGATTTGTTTATTATTATCTCATGTTATAGAATGGGTAATGTTAGATCAGACATAAGTGTGATTTGACTTGGGGGACCAGGGTCTGTTTGGTTGACACTCTGGTTGGAGTTCAAGTCAAGGAGTGAGTCCCTCTTGATTTTTTCGTATTGCTGATATGTCCGATTCAAATTCAAAGGAAGGTTAGCTAATGTTAGCTTCCACGGCTGCTTGTTGTTGTGTCCGCGGTGGAGGAGGAGCGGCTGCCCCGGTAAACTACCAGACGTCTTCCCTTCAAAATTTAACGTTACGGCATAGCCTACCGGAGTGAGCTTTCCCCCGCTGTAACTGCGTAATGTCACAGCAATTAAGAGCCGTAACAAAGTCTTGCATCACTTTTAAATTTTAAGGCATAGTCGCTAAATATAAATAGATATTTCCGTATTGTGTGGGTCGATCACCCTGTTGTTGATCAGTTCATTTTTATCGATCTGTGGAGCATGACAGCTCGCCATGACCACCCGCATCTTGTGTGATTAGAATGCTTTTGCCCATCAGGCCTGGATCCATAATCTCCCTCTGTTTTTTAGCGACGGCATGTGATCCCCTCGGAATATTAAACATTTTCAATCCATCTTTTCTGTGGTTGGTGCAGTTTACTTCACAACAACTCCTTGTCATCTCTGCTATGCAGCTTGGCTCTGCTAGATTTGCTGTGCTTTCTACCCCCTACCTGCGTGCGCATCTCTGTGATGACTTTGCACAGAAACCCATCTATTCTAAAACGCTGCTCTGTGATCACCATAGGGCTGTGATTATGTCGGGTGATTAATCGTTTGGCCTATAGAATGGAAAAATAAGAAGTCAACTAGAATGGCACTCGGAGTGCGAATACCTCCGCCAAGGTGCCTGACTTTAAAAACAGATCACAGATCACAGCTGGCGGTATCGTGAGGTGGTCGGCTTAATATCAACACGGTGTATTACTGTGTAATGTGTCGGCGGATGCATCTCTCATTCAGCAGCCTTGTTTTGTCTGTATAACGTTACACTACGTTGTCTGTCATCCCGACATCTACTGCTTTTTTCTTTCTCACCGCGGAAGGCCAGCAGCTCCCGCCGCACCTCTGAGTCTCGCCACACATCCACAGATGTATCTTTCTGTTCTCAGAAGGAGGAAGAAGGCAGGGTCATGCGTCATCAACGCATCATCAGTCACACTGCGCATGTGTTATACCCAGAGGTCTTAATGCTCAGGTTGATCTGAATTCTTAAAAAAATTCCTGAATCCGGATATACATCCGGATTGCCACCAAAATCTAATGGATTGTTCATTGTGCCACACCACACCTCTCCAAAACTTTTTATTCAAATCCATCTCAAACATTTGGAGTAATCCTGCTAACAGACAGACAGACAGACAGACAGATAGACAAACAAACGCCGGTGAAAACATAACATCCTTCAAGGCCTTAAAGGAGGTAATAAAAATGCCCATCACAAGCTCCCAGAGCCCATGGTGACTTCTTCAGATGCTTCTTTTATCCCAACAACAGTTCACAAAGTAACCAAATGGCCTTTACTATCTTATGAGACAAAGTAAAGAAAATGTTTTCAAATTTAAGGCCGGAACCAGGACATATTTGGCCTCTTTCCATGATAAATGACAAGATGATCAAAATTGATCAACTAATCAATTAATTGACTAATTGTTTCAGCTATAGAGGTGCTTGAGTGAGTAGCGTCTAGGGGCACCTATTGGCAGAAATGGAATATAATATCAATAAGTATGTTTTCTTTAGTGTATAATCATCATAAGAGTCAGAGTGTTTTCGTTACCTTAGAAGGAGGCGTTTATATCTACATAGGGAGCGGGTCCTCTCTTCACGTAGCCAGGCACCATGTATTCTCCAAATAACCTACGCTACTCCTACAACAGCTCTAGAGAGGGCCATTCGCGTTTTCACGTCAGCCACCGTAGTTCTTCTACACGCTTGGCACACTGCTAGATGTTACACACTTAAAAATATTTGTAATGTTTTAAGCTATTTATAGCAATTAATGGCATTTGAATATAAATATAGACTTAATTACTTATTTAATTATTCATTCCAGACCTTGGTCAAACAACATGTAGCTAACCTAGATTGGAGGTGACTACAGAAAGCAAGACTAATAATAGTAATAATAATAATAAATTGGACTTATATAGCACATTTCAAGAAACCCAAGGATGCTTTACAAAGCGGGCACACAAAATCATACTGATAAAGAGAACAGAGAAAAAAAAAAAAAAATATATATATATATATATATAACCAGGTAATTATAACGAATGATGTGTAGGAAGAGTTAGAGGTCATAGGCCTTGATGAACAGGTGGTGCTTGAGGTGTTTTTTGAAAGTGTCCAGGGATGAAGAATTTCTGATCTCGGGAAGGAGAGAGTTCCAAAGAGTGAGGGCTGCGACGCTGAAGGCTCTGTCACCGAAGGTTTATGGGTGATGATTGGAAGCCAGTGAAGATGGATGAGTGTAGGGGTGATGTGCTGCCAGGGCCTAGTGCGGGTGAGAACCCTGGCAGCTGAGTTTTGGACATACTGGAGCCTGTCCAGGGCTTTGCTGGATACCCCCGGACAGGACTCCATTGCAGTAGTCCAGACTGGAGGTGATGAAGGCATGGATAAAGGTCTCTGCCACAGAGTCTGAGAGCGATGGCCGGAGTCGGGAAATGTTTTTGAGGTGGTAGAAGGTGGTTTTTGTGACGGATTTGATGTGTGACTGAAATGAGAGGGTGGAGTCCAGGATGAAAGCCGATTAAAATGCCCCAATGATGATGATTTTTGACTGCAGAATTTCCCCAAATTGCTAAAACTCTCAAATTTCTGCTAGAGCCTTGCTTGGTCTGGTATTACCAATGGCTAATGGTGGCTAACACTAGTTAACGTTAGCTAACTTAGATAGATATTGCTGTATTACAGACATCATTGATCAACTTGTTGGCTTTATAACTCATACTTGTTACTACTATGTTGTGCTTCAGCATGATGTTACATAGACTAATTTTAGGTCGGTGCTGTAACATAGATCTTTGACATGACACCTTTGGCTGGGGTTTTGAATCTTTTGGGATATTGGTTCCTTTTTTGTCCTAGCAGTGGTTGAAAAATGAAAATGTGTTTTAGATTTTTTAAGGCTGTTTTATGGTTGGAAGAAACCGGTGCAGTTTAGTATATGAACTTTTTTTTGGGGAGGTGTAGTCGCTGTTCAAAAATAACAATCAAGATTGAAATGACTAAAGATTACAGAGTACACCATAATTCTAGCCCTTATCTTTGTTTGGTAGAAAGATTAGAGATGTTGACTTCTGTTATAAAGACAAAAAATGTGTGTCTTGCTAACTTACAGTATATACTAGTTTACAAGTATTTGTGTCCCAAATTCACAATTTAATTATTTTGGTCATGTTGTGAAAGTAATGTACACCTTTATATCTTCGTTATTGACCACTGCATCAGTTTCTGCTCCTATAAAGTCTATTTAGGCTTGCCTTTAAGATAACAAGAGGGGTTTCTTTGTCAACCTAAAAACAGAGAGCTTTGCAAATAATGGTTAAATGGCAAGTTTCTAAGAAGGTTTATGGTTAACATTATTCTTACTTTATTATCCTTAAGTCTATTAAAATGCTTCTTTTTTTGTGAGAGCCATTACGAAAAATTAATTTACAGTGGCAGATGATGGTTTTGATGCTGGTGGATACTTTGAGTTTGAGGTGATTGAAGAAGAATGTATCTCTCAGGCTGTCTGGCATGTTTGAATAGATAAAAGAATCTCGTAGGAAAAGTAAACACACCACTCCCAGTTCTCTCTTTCTGAACAAACCTGATTCACTAACACAACAAAGGCTGAGACCAGCTGATCGGAAGATGCTATTGTGATATTTAATGATAGGACGGCACAGTAGATTTTGATTAACACTGAATTAACCTTAAATATGCCCTGATACACTTTGTATTTACCACAAAAAATTGCAAAACATAACATGAGAGACAATTTAATTTCTTCAAAGATTGCGTATTCTGATCATTGTAAAGTTTTTGATAGAAATTGTACAAACTACAAGAAATCTCACAGAATACAGCTATGCATGATTACATACTTACACTTTGTATAAATCAAAAAATGAACAGTGCACTGCTCTGACATATATACCATGTAAATCATGATGATAAAAATCTATGCATTGGTACACGGTTGGGGTGTGCAGCCCACTATGAGCTACATGTGTTCCTTCATTAAGACACTTGTTCCCTTTACAATATGCTCTGGGATATTGCTATGCCATGTTATGCCATGCTGTGGTATCAAGTGAAACCCAAACATGAATTTTACATGCATATGGAGACTAAAAAATATTGAGATCAATTTAAATTCAAAATAAAACATAGACACAACCCAGCATTTTGATTAATCCTTCCTTGTACAAATTACAAAGATCTACTTTTATTTTGAAGAAGACTAACTTCCCAAAAAGTCCACTGTGAAATCTCGCATTTACTAAGTGATTTTACGGTTTTACTCTTCAGTGTGGCTGGTTTTATTTGTTACTTGTGTTCAGTTCGATAGACATACCTAATTCACTGTAATTAATGTGTCCATTCAATGCAAAGTTATATTTAATAGTAAGCTGTGAAGATGTGAAACGAAGATGTACAAGACATTTACTATAAGAATCTTGTATTTTTACTGACAACAAAATAATTTTATTACCAGTGATTGCAGTCTCAATGACAATTCAAATGGTAATCAGCACTGATGCTATTGCTGGCTTGACAGTAGCCATGACAACAGTACCAGGCAGGATGCGGTGACGAGGCTGATCTTGTGGCTTACTCCACTTGAAGCTGTAAATGAGGAGAAAAAGGAAACAAAACATTAGTTCAACAAGCAGTTGTGTAACCTTTGAAATTTTTGATCAAGTAGCACTCAGTATTGCTTACATATGCCATTCACGCTGATGGAGCTGATTTCAATGTCAAAGCCGGTGATGTTTGAAGCTGCCTGGATCAAAGTGTTCGCAATCTGAGTGTTATCAGGAACAGATGTGTTTACAAAGCTAAGTAAAGCGTTGGTGATGATTGATCCATTACTGCAGAAGGAGAAACAAAAATTATTGTTTCAAATATCAGATTCAGGCCACTATTCTTAAGTTGTAGGATAACACAGTGAATCTCAACAAATTACCTGAATGACCCCACGTTCAATGCGCGGAAGGACGAGAAGGCCATGCTGAGAGGAGGTTCAAGCTAGAGAAACAGGAAAAAAAAATGTTTTTAAAAAACTTTTTACTTTTACTTTTGCCTTAGAACACTGAACTGTGCGTATACGAGTACAGTGAGCTGAAGGTGTAGTTATATTTGTCTTGATATATTCACCTTGATATCTCTGTCATTAATTCCTACTGGAAATTTGAATAAGTGACCTTATGTATGTACAGTAGTATGTAGACTGTCTAGTAAGTGTTAAATTCTTTGAGTGGGTGCTTGAGCTCTCCCATGAAATAATTCAGTAGGTGTACCATCAGATTTTATTCTAAGGGTGAAATTTACCTGTCTCTTTATCGTTGAAGCTCGATTTATAAAAGCTGTAGATGATGGATCCAGCAAGGCAGTTGTAAATGTGTCTTGAACAGATCTGAAAGTCACAGGCACAGCTGTTGTAGGTGCTGCAGTTGTAGTTGAAGCAGTCGTGGTTACGGTTGTTGTAGGTGCTGCAGTTGTAGTTGAAGCAGTCGTAGTTACGGTTGTTGTAGGTGCTGCAGTTGTAGTTGAAGCAGTCGTGGTTACGGTTGTTGTAGGTGCTGCAGTTGTAGTTGAAGCAGTCGTAGTTACGGTTGTTGTAGGTGCTGCAGTTGTAGTTGAAGCAGTCGTGGTTACGGTTGTTGTAGGTGCTGCAGACGTAGTTGAGGCAGTTGTGGTTACGGTTGTTGGAGGTGCTGTTGTTGATGGTGTTGTTATTGGTGTTGTTGTTGGTGCTG
>NC_051290.1:16272196-16306818 GCF_015220745.1 Sebastes umbrosus
GTTGGTGTTGTTGTTGGTGCTGTAGTTGATGGCGTTGTTATTGGTGTTGTTGTTGGTGGTGCTGTTGGTGTTGTTGTTGTTGTTGTTGATGATGGTGTTGTTGTTGTTGTTGGTGGTGGTGTTGTTGATGGTGTTGTTGTTGGTGGTGGTGGTGTTGTTGACATTGTTGTTAATGTTGTTGTTGATGGTGTTGTTGTTGTTGATGATGGTGGTGTTGTTGATAGTGTTGTTGTTGGTGGTGCTGTTGTTGATGGCGCTGTTGTTGCTGTTGTTGTTGATTGCGTTGTTGTTGCTGTTGATGGAGTTGTTGTTGGTGTTGTTGAAGGTGTTGTTGTTGTTGTTGTTGTTGTTGTTGGTGTTGTTGTTATTGTTGGTGCTATTGTTGTTGTTGTTGTGGTTGTTGTTGTTGTTGTTGTTGTTGCTGCTGGTGTTGTTGTTGTTGATGATGGTGGTGTTGTTTGTGTTTGTGCAGCAGCAAGTGTTGCTGCAGCTAAAAAGTACCAAAAGAAAGGATTATTAAAACACAAGTTACCTTTTGCCGTTATTGACTAATCGTTATCTAAAGATGATACTTGACTTGGATGTGTCTTTATAAGAAATACTGGATGAGGTGCAGACAAGAATTCCAACTTCTTGTTGTGTTTTGCCCTACACCTTTTCCATTATTTTTAATCAAGAACTTTCAAAGCCAATTGGTACAACATCACTCAGCTTACCTATTATAATCAGGAAAATTGATATGATATGAATTTGATGTAGGTGCTGCAGTCATTGTTGTCGTAGTTGTTGTTGCAGCAGGTGTTGTTGTAGCCAACAAGTGCCAAAGATTTAAATATGATTACCCAAAGTCACTTTACCTTCATTAACTAATTTTGATCTAAAGGTGATACTAGACTCCGATGTGTGTGTATAAGAAATATTGGATGAGATGCAGGGAACTGGTTTAACATCACTCAGCTTACCTAGTAGAACCAGGAACATTGATACGATCTGTCCGACACCCATCCTGGTTTTCTTTTGACTCTAGAAATTCAAACAATACAGACACTTACTCACAGAAACAGCATTTCAAAACCTTTTGCACTGCAGTTACTAATGACTAGAATTATTACTTTTTAAGTAGTACACAGTATCCAATCTGCAAATAACAGTATTCACTATGGCAGTACGTTTAGTCTTTATATCTCAAGAGACACAAAACATCCAAAGGTAGAGGGTTTGATATATAATATGTATAGTATGTGTACACCTCATAATAATCCATGTCCTGAACCATATAGCTTTTATACTTTAAAAAGAGTGTGATAAAATGTAATTCTGTAAATATCATCTATGTTTCAATATATTGTACAACATTTTAATTTCTGTGGCATTCTGACAAAATACAAAAACTGTTCACAACCATCAACCACATGCATCACATTTTATTTTTATTTTTTCATATTAATTTTTTTAATTGAATTTAATAATAGGATGTTAGTGTGCTTGTATCTAAAACAGTGCATTTCATAGCATATTCATACATATTGAACAAATATTGTTTTTGGTACTTGGAGTTGTTGGAGGAAATATGTATAAAGATATACAATACAATACAGTTAAAGTATTATCAAATTCATATAGACACATAAAATGAAAAGACAACAACTGCAGCATATTGTTGTATTAGGGGTGGCAGTAGCTCAGCGACCCGGAGGGTTGCCGATTCAATCCCCACAAGGACCAAGTACTGAGTGTGAACTGGTAGCTGGAGAGATGCCAGTTTGCCTCGTGGGCACTGGCGAGGTGCCATTGAGCAAGGCACCAAACCCCCAACTGCTCGGGGTGCCTGTCAGGGGCAGCCCCCTTGCTCTGACATCTCTCCATTAATGCATGTATATAGGTACTGTTTGTGCATGTGTGTGTGTATTTCGGGCCTGTATGTACCATGTATTATGTAAAATAACAGAGGAAAAAAAATTTATTTCCCCTCGAGGATCACTACAGTGCCTTTCTTTTTCTTCTTCTTCTTAAAGACATATAAACTGCGGCTGTTTAGGTTTCTGCAGGGTTCACCACATTAAATGTAAGACTTTTTTAGATCTTTTAATACCACACAATGTACTTTAATAGTCTAACGTCCCTCTTGAAAGCACAATTCACTTTTGCAACAATCCCACTTTTAGTTCATAAGTGTGTGACATCTCCTGACAGCATTATATATTAGATTTAAAAAGTACTTACCCAAAATGAAAAGATATAAGATAAAAAAAATCCTCCTTTATATCTGCTTTCAATGTTTTAAACTATTTCAGTATCCTTTTATTCAGTCCAGTTCACATTTGTGATATTGTAAACCTGTCTGGTTATGTGACAGTCTGCATCTATTAGGTTCCTTATATAGGAACAGAATGAAGGCTAATGACATAACTCATAGGTGATAACTTTTTCAGAAATGTATACACCTTCGTATGGAACAAAAACCAATCACAAAATACATCATTCCAGCTGTCAATCTATACATTTCTTGGCTCAGTGCCATGGCATACTTCCTTCTTTTGTCATTAGAAACAAGTTGGTGGTACATTATACCTATGTGTGTGTTGAAAGAAGTTCAACCAGTTTGGCAGTAAGTTAGTTTTATAGTGATGTGGTAATGGAGCGGGAAGAAATACAAGAAAATAAAAAAATAAAACAATTTATCCATTTTTTTTATCCATTATCCGTAACTGCTTATCCCATTCGGGGTCGCGGGGTTGCTGGAGCCGATGCCAGCTGATATTGGGCGAAGACGGGGTACACCATGGACAGGTTGCCAGACTATCACAGGGCTGACACATAGGGCCTTTCCCATTTCCAATTTTATACGGCTCGATTCCGCTCCTTGATTCCTCTCCTCGACTCCGCTCCTCGCGTCTTAGTCTCGCCCACGAGAAATGCGAGCGGAGGAGGCAAGGAAAAGACACGAAGAGAGAGGAAGAGAGGAAACATGTTTTTAGAGACATGAGACGTCGTTTCTTCTGAAGTGCCGGGTGAAGCGATGTCCGTTTCTGATGACAGCAGCAGCTGAACACAGCTGGATCAGCTGTCAGTCGGTTTTAACAGCTGTTTATGTCTGAACTGATCTAATATTAATAAAGAAACAGAGTTATCAGAGCAGCAGTGTTTCTCTCTGTAGCCTGTTACCTGTTTAACAAACACCTGCACATGAATAACAGCTGCAGTCTGTATTTCTACTGTGGACTGAGTCCTGATTAGAGGACCAGGAACCATCTCTACTGGAACAATGCCTTAATATTATTTATTCATTATTAACGTCAATATTTATTGATATTCTGACACTAGGAATTATGTATTAGGCTGAATGTTTCAGGGAAAATGTAAATGATGTAACTTACATCAAACCCGACACTCAGGAATTATCAGCCTCATGTGACTGAATGGAAATGAGGATAAATGATGTAAAAGGTGTAAAAGACAGACTCTCCTTCTCTCTCTGACTTTAACTGGATCCTTAATAAAAGTTAATGGGGGAAATAACAGATCATCAAAAGAAAACTCTTTCTAATAAATGAAGAAAGTTGTTTGAGATATGTTTGTTGTCAGGTGTTATAAAGCTCTTTCAGTGTCAGACTCCTTCAGTCACGGTGTGTGAAGGAGAGATACTGTAGTCCTTCTGTTGCTGGAACACGTCACCATTAACATGGTCCGTTTGTTGTTCACACCTACAATTAACACAGATTATAACTAGATGGTGAATAAGAAGACAACTAAACTATAAAACTTTTAGTCTGTGATCTGTCACTCCGGTATAAAACAACAGTGATGTTGAGATGTATCAGATCAAACCGATCAGCGCAGCGTCCAATCAATAAATTATATCCAATAAGGGGGCGTGTCGGTCTGTAAAAAAACTTCCGTGGAGGAGACCCTGGAGAATACACTGGTGTATCCTCGCTCATGGCTCCTCCGGAAAGCCTCCTCTATCCTCGATCCTCGTTTCTCGAGATGCATTTTAGGAATTGGGACGTCCTTCAAGATGGAGCGCTGAGATCGATTTCCGGGTCACAGCTGAAGGATCGAGGAGACGAGAAGGCGAAATATCGACAAATGAGATGCAGCTATAGAGACAGACACCTACAGGCAATTTAGAGTCAACAATTAACCTAACCTGCATGTCTTTGGACTGTGGGAGGAAGCCTGAGAACCTGGAGAAAACCCACGCTAACATGGGGAGAACATGCAAACTCCACACAGAAGGGCCCCAAGCCGGATTCCAACCTGCGACCCTCTAGCTGTGAGGCAACAGTGCTAACCACTGTGCAGCCCGGCAATAATCATATACTCATAATTATAACCACGGCACTGATGCAGCAAATTCGAACCTTACATTACTTATTATATTCACATAAATTGTACTCAAGACAAGATATACCTGAGGTATAGGTATATTGTTTTGGGAGTACAATCTGATAATAAGATGTAGGCCTACCCCAAAATTTAGGAAACACAACAACATTCACAAAACACAGCGACATTTCACAAAACACAACCATATTTCACAAAACACAACATTTCCAAAACAGCGACATTTCAGGAAACACAACGACATTTCACAAAACACAACATTTCAGGAAACACAACAACATTTCACAAAACACAATGACATTTCACAAAACATAATGACATTTCAGGAAACACAACAGCAAAAGAGAAAACCCAACGACATTGAGGTGAGACTCAAACCGTAAAAGGTAGGTAGTATTGGACAATGATTCCTCGTCGCTGATTGGATGCACCTGTCTGCATCTGTCAGTCGGCAACAAACGGAAGTACTTCTTTTTCTTTTGGATTTCCAGCAAACTGGATGTAGCGTACAGTATTAAATCTATATGTAGCAAATACAAGCGACTACTAGGTAGTATTGTTGATTTATTGTTCTGTTATTGTTAACGCTAAAATATGTCAGGGACAGATACTTTTGAAATCTTTTTTAAAATAGGAGATGCAACAGTTCTGATGTATATTTCAAATTCCTTTGAGAAAGCAGAGAAGAGAGGTTTCAGATCCACAAAATCTGCATTTATTTAGACTCACAAGACAAGGCTTTTCACATAATGCTCTGGAATAATTTGTTTTCCTCCATGTTGAAAGAGCTGCTGTTTTTAGTATTTTACCTGCTTTACCGTGAACATAGGCATGTTGAGTTAACACTAGTCGTGGGATTATTCTTATTATTCTTATAAATAATAATTATATATTATTCTAGTTATGGACTCATTTGAAAAGGTTAACATGGCCTATGGAAGGAGTGGTCTATTTCACATTATGTCACAAGCCACACCAACTTTGATTCTGGGACAGATAGTTTACTGTATGTTATGAAACCTAATGAGTGAGTGAGCTCATGAAGAAACACATTTGGTGTGATGGCTCCCCCTTTTGATGAGTATGTATATACCTGGGTACACATCCTCTTAATTAACAGAATAATATGTACACCAGGATATGCCAAAAATCATATTAGAATAATTGTAAAACAAAATAAATACAAATAATATATGTTTTGTGCACACACTGTATTAAACGAAAACATTTAGTTGCCCCCATTTTAGCACATGTAATTGTGATGTCATATTACAACATTATATATGTTATGTGGTTTTAATAAAACCGTGTAAGAAAATAAATCTTTGTCCATTCTGTTGCTTTTAAAACTAGTAAAGTGTAAAATGTCCTTATGTACTTTGATTATTTTTGCCCCATAAAATTATTATTAGAATAATTATAAAACAAAATAAATAATAATAATACGCTATGTGCATACACTATATATATATATATATATATATACCATTTGAAAATAATACAACTAAAATAAATTCAAATAATACAAGATGTGATACTATATTTAACAAGTATATTTATTTTGTTTATGTTTTTACATATGTAATTGTGTTGCCATTTAACAAAAAAAATGAGAAAAAGATTTGGAGACAGACATTTCTTTTTATGTTTGTGGAATTTCTCCATTAATTAAACCCACTGTACAAAGAAAATAAGATCTAGTTTCATTATGTTTTTCTTATAAAATGTTCAGTATCTATCCAGAATATGTTTGTGTAGAAAAAAAAAAGAAAAAAAGATGACAAATGTCTTTTTCTAATCTATAGAAGTCACAAGATTATTTAGTATTTAGTCTAAACCTCTCATGTTTTTACTATATATATTTGTTTCTTGTCGATTGTACGACTGAATTGTCCCTACCAATATTTTTAACCATCATCATTTTATCATGAGTTGCCAAGTTTGAGCTTTTTCTGCAAAAAGTGGGCTGTTTTGATAAAGAGTGAAGGAGGGGGATATGGGGGGTGCGTGAAGTATTTTTCGGTTAGCCGTCTAATGTGTTCACTAGTCTGTGATAACTGCTCCAACACGACATTTTAACATCAACCATCGTTAGTTACTATCGTAGACAAAGTTATTTCAAAGTAATGTCCTGTTAGCAGCAGCTATTGATGCCAACACAGGCAGGTAAAGCTGTTGGCTCTCAGGTGAGCTCTAATGTCACAGTGAAACAGCTGGCTTTAACTTCACAAGGTGAAGGTGTTTAATGGTAGATTAATGTTGCTGCACATAGCCATGATTCTGTTAACTGATCTTTTTTAGTACATTATACTGTCTGTTCCTTTTATAGTAAATACCATAAAAGTGTAAGTTCATTAGGGAGGCTCACTGTGTCTCCATCTTACACCTGCTTATCTTTGTATTACCTGCAGGAAACATCATATAATAGTTCATCAGGACAGCAGACTGGAGGAAAAGCAGTTGGAGCTGTAGAGTCTCAGGTAAGCGCCGATCAAATATGAATCAATATTATATTACGTTAATGCTGATTTCTCTCCTCAAATGTTTTCAGAAACATCTTGTAGTGTACGATTTAGCTGTAAAATGAGAAAGTTTGTGACCTGGCATCCATGTTGAGATCAGGTTAATATGGTTTGAAGGAACGCCAAGTTGCATCTAACAATTATTATTAATTATTTTTGATTAATCTGACTTTTATTTTATCGATGAATTGATTCTTTTAAATCTAAAATATCAGAAAACAAAACATGTCCATCACAAGTTCCCAGAGCCCAAAGTGACGTCTTCAAAATGCCTGTTTTGTTTGACCAACAGTCCAAACCCAATGATATTCTGTCAGGTATCATGGAAAACAGAGAAATATTGGAAATATTCACATAATGTTTGGGCATTTTTGTTTCTTTACTGTCTTTCAGAGGCTGTAGCAGGTTCAGTTTTAGAGTTAGAGTACATATACAGATGGTATAGGTATCATATGAAACTAAAAAGCCTAAGGAATCCATTGGTACCAACCATGTCTACATTGTGTCATGCTAGCTTGTCGGGAAGAAGGTTAAATAACGCTCCAAAGTTGGGCTAAAGTTTGGTGAGGAAAAACTAGCATGGCCATTTTCAAAGGGGTCCCTTGACCTCTGACCTCAAGATATGTGAATAAAAATGGGTTCTATGGGTACCCACGAGTCTCCCCTTTACAGACATGCCCACTTTATGATAATCACATGCAGTTTTGGGCAAAAACAATGCAGTTTTTTGCATACAGTATAAATGTTCTAAAATGGTGTATTTGAATATTTCTGCATACTGGGGTCCCTAAACAGTCTTGGAGTTGCATAAATTGGGTATGACTGTAAAGCTGCGACTCTTGTGGATCCAAATAGCCCAATTGTATTCATATGTGGTGATGTTAGTCCCCAGAGTAGCCATTTCATTGTATTGAGACCATTTTTTGAAACTTGACCTCACTGTATAAAGTGACCTTTGGTGACCTCTAGGGTAATCACAGCCTCATGAAACTTTACAGCCACAAACTACAGACCTAGGGCATTCAGTGGATGGATGGCTTTCCAAGGTAGATTGACTATAAGGGGGTTTCTGAGCAGTTTCCAGATCATAAGTGGTTGCCATCTAATTGCCGAAAAATACAGTTCTTCTTCAAATCTCCATATGTCAAAAGTTTTTGATACCAAATCACAGCATGGCTTTTTCTGTGGTGTTCCTCAAGGTCTTGGTGTCTTAATGTGGTATTTTGGAGGGATTATTGATCAATTCTCGATTGGTTGTTGCTGCAACAATTTATGAGACATAATAGAGCATAGGTAATGGTCATCATATACTTCTATCATGTTCTAAACCCTTATACACTTATAGATAATTTATATTAATTAATTTTAATTTATTAATTAATTAATTAATTAATATTTCTGACTAGAAACTTTTATGACTAGAACAATTTGACACACAGTGCTGAGCAGCATCTCAAATTAATCTTGTACACCACATCCATGTGACGTCTACTGTTGAACTGCTATCTCCCCAAAAAGACAAAAATGGGTCCATTGTGGGTCTCAAACAATTCACTGATTAAAAATCAAAATTGTTTTGGGTTAATTCAATCATTAGATCAGCAAATCAGTTAATTAACTGTGATTGAGAATGATTACTATATTCAATTTCAGGAAATGACAAGACAGGGTTTGATAGTTTGTACATATCTTTAATGCCTCAATGGAAAAAACATTTTATCCACATACCTGATCTTCAATATGCTCTGATTTATCACCCACTTACAATAAAAAGTATCATAGATTATGATAGAAATGTTATAGCATAGACAGATTTATTTATATGCTGTGATTTATCACCCATTTAAGATAACAAGTATCATAGATAATGATATAAATGTTATAGCATAGACAGATTTATTTGTCATGTTTGTATTCTGATCATTAGGAAGATAACAAAAATTCTACAAAAATATAGCAAGCTCACAGAATACACATATGTATGATAACAGAAATGCACATAAATAAGCACAGTGAATGGCTTATTACGCGAGTCATTGTTCTGACAGTGCAGTAATGACCAACCCAACCTTCAACCCAAATCTGACTGAGATAGTGTTAGAGCAAAGAGCACATTTTACACAACAGCACGTTTTACTTCAGTGAAAATACGATTTTTCAACTTTACTAACTGAGCAGCTCTTAAAGACTTCATGTTAAAGTCAAATTCCTCAATGATCTGAATATATAGTATTGTTGGGGATGTGATCGGGTGATGCCATGTTGTTGAACTTGAGCCCCTCCTCTGAAAGTCATCTGCACCTTTATTTCTTCTTTATTGACCACTGCAACATTGTTTGCTCCTATATCTAAGATAACTAAAAAAAAACAAAAAAACTTTAAAATGAAAGCTTTGCAAATAAGTAAATGGTTTCTAAGAAGATTTATGGTAAAGATTATTCTTACTGTGGTCTTTTGCAGCAAAACTGTCTCTTAAAATGCTTCTTTCTTTCATTCACACAAATGGAGAAAAGGAAATAACTTTGGATTCAGCATCAGTGCATTTTACAACTTTTAGGACCTAATGATTTAAATGAGGGCTATTCAAATGTTCATACTGGGAAGTTGATATACCTCAAAAATAATTATCTGCTGAGTTACAAACGTCTCTTTCCCAATGAAAGTCTATGGGAAATGTCTTTTTAAGCCTAATCGCATCACGTGATGGACACGGAAGTTGTAGTACCACCGTTTGGCCACTACGAAAATTTGCTCCAAGGCCTGCCGATCTTCCTGGGAGCTTGGGCCAACCAGGAAGTTATCATTGCACTGGTTCCCTCGACAAAAAGCCAATGGGATTATTCTGTTGGATTTTGGATTAAAGCAGTAAATAAGCTCTGTGGCAAACACATGTTTATGATACTTACACGTTTGGTTCAGAAAGATAATCTCCACAAATTAACAGTTTTATGATTTGCAATTGCCAAAAGTAAAAAGCTAACGTTAGGCTATTAATGAACTACACCACGGTCGCATCAACGCGAGTATACGCAACGAGGCTGTAAAGGCGGACGAGTCAGAATGATGACGTTTTGTAGTGAGGTTTATTTACTGATGTATTTTATGTTGTAGAACAAAATGTTAAAATCTCTTAAGCTTGTGTTAACCACAAACCTTATTTCAAACTTCATTTCAAACTTATTTCAAACTATTTTGTTACTAAAAACCCATTGACTTCGAGACGAGGGAACCGGACCTGCTAAAATGCTAACTCAATTCCAGGTTGACTCATTCCTGCACCACTCTATCTCATAGGCAATGCACCACTCCCAGTTCTCTCTTTCTGAACAAACCTGATCTACTGACACAACAATGACTGGGCTTATTGTAAGACGCTATTGCGAAATTTAATTATTGGAAATCACACAGCAGGGTTTGATTGTCTGTTAACATCACCGGTGCTTTAATTAAAGCTCATGACATTAAACATGCCCTTTCTATTTAGCCACCAAAATTGCAAAACAGAGAATTTAAATTCTTCAAAGATTGTGTATCATTGTAAAGTTTCTGACAGAAATTGTACAAGATTCATTTGTACATTAATAGTGCAATTATTTTCTGACAACCCAGGGCTTAATCTTATGTTGTTTGGCTTATTATTCTAGTAGTGATTCAATGGAACAGGTGATTAGAGTTGAATTTGATAGTAAGTTCATCCAAAGCTATACAAGACTTAAGACAAGCCTTAATCTTTGATTTTTACCAACACAGTCATTTTTCATACCAGTGATGGCAGTCATATATTGGTGGCAATTCAAATGGTAATCAGCGTTGATGCTTTTGCTGGCTTGACAGTAGCCATGTCAACAGTACCAGGCAGGATGCGATGACGAGACTGATCTTGTGGCTTACTCCACTTGAAGCTGTAAATGAGGAGAAAAAGGAAACCAAACAGTAGTTCAACAAGCAGTTGTGCAACTTTGGAAATTTTTGATCAAGTGGCACTCAGTATTGCTTACATGTGCCATTCACGCAGTCGTAATAGGTGGTGCAGTCGTAGGAACAGCTGTTGTAAAAACATATATTTAAAGAATATGTGAATAAGTAATGGTGCCCAAACCAAAAGGATTCCTTGTTTGATGTCCAACTGACATTGGTGCCAGTTTCACAGACCATTATAAAAGGCTTACAAAAACTTGGCTATGCAGACTTTTTAATGTCTTATCTAGTTCTGAATTGGCAAATGCAAAAAAATCATACAGTTAATAACAAATACTTTACATACTATTTAAGACGGAATACAAGTTAGCTTATAAAATAGACTTAGAAAATAGCCCATCCTGCCCACACAGCACTGTTTAATGGATGGATTGAACGTCACAACACTGAAAAATGTTAATGCTGTCTTTATGAATCTTGTCTTTACCTCCATTTCTTGTGTAGCAACATCATTTTGTTGCTGACTTATTTAAAAACATGGCATGAGCAGCACGCTATTTCAAATGTTTTACATACTGATTAGAGTGAAATACTGTGTTGTGTTTACTTACCTAGTGTGACTGAGTTGGGATCTATGCTCACGTTGACGCTATTGTAGGGGTTCATTCAAAGTGTCTACTAATGTTTGAGCAATGACATCAGTCGGTGGGAGATCTGCAGCAGGAGTATTTGGTTTGAACACAGTTGTCAGAGTTCGTTCTTCTCGCGTTGCACCTGAGGGACTGTATCATAAAACCGAATGGGACAAGTGTTAGATATACATGATTCTGTTGCCTTGTGTCATGTGTGATTTACACGACACTATCAACATTAGAAGATACACGTTTCAAGACCAAAATCCTGCATTTAAAGTAAGATCAGTGAACCACTGTTAGAAAAATGTTTTTACCTGAGTTCCACATTGCAGTAGGAAAACTTGTCTCCAAATTTGTCATTGTATATCTCATTAAACTGCAAAAAGAAAGCAACATTGAAAGACCTTGAGTAGCCTTCAAGCGACAATTTCTTAAAATGTAATTACACAGCAATGCAAATTTGTCTGAAATTATTTTCCTCTTAACAGTTTATTATTTTAGCTAAAACAATCTGTCCAATCCTTCATTCACAACATTGACGCAGTCAATGACAAATGTATAATTTCAAAATGCACTCACCTGATCTTCAAGATCTTTTGCAGAGTTTTCTATGCTGATGGTAGTTACTATAAATATCATAATATAACGATCTTCAATGACCAAAACAATTGTGATTGTTATTAAAACAGGCGTAGTTGTTGCCGCAGCTGTTGTTGAAGCAGGTTTAGTTGTTGTTGAAGCAGGCGTAGTTGTTGTTAGAGCAGGCGTAGTTGTTGTTGTTGAAGCAGGCGTAGTTGTTGTTGTTGAAGCAGGCGTAGTTGTTGTTGTTGAAGCAAGTGTAGTTGTTGTTATTGAAGCAGGCATAGTTGTTGTTGTTAAAGCAGGCGTAGTTGTTGTTGTTGAAGCAGGTGTAGTTGTTGTTGTTGAAGCAGGCATAGTTGTTGTTGTTGAAGCAGGTGTAGTTGTTGTTGAAGCAGGCGTAGTTGTTGTTGAAGCAGGCGTAGTTGTTGTTGTTGAAGCAGGTGTAGTTGTTGTTGAAGCAGGCGTAGTTGTTGTTGTTGAAGCAGGTGTAGTTGTTGTTGTTGTTGAAGCAGGTGTAGTTGTTGTTGTTGAAGCAGGCATAGTTGTTGTTGTTGTTGTTGTTGTTGAAGCAGGTGTAGTTGAAGTTGTTATTGAAGCAGGCGTAGTTGAAGTTGTTATTGAAACAGGCGTAGTTGTTGTTGTTGTTGAAGAAGCAGGTGTAGTTGTTGTTGTTGAAGCAGGCGTAGTTGTTGTCGTTGAAGCAGGCGTAGTTGTTGAAGCGGGTGTAGTTGTTGTTGAAGCAGGCGTAGTTGTTGTTGTTGTTGAAGCAGGTGTAGTTGTTGTTGTAGCAGGCGTAGCAATGCAAATTTGTCTGAAATTATTTTCCTCTTAACAGATTATTATTTTAGCTAAAACAATCTGTCTAATCCTTCATTCACAACATTGACGCAGTCAATGACAAATGTATAATTTCAAAATGCACTCACCTGATCTTCAAGAGCTTTTTCAAGGTTTTCTATGCTGATGGTAGTTACTATAAATATCATAATATAACAATCTTCAATGACCAAAACAATTGTGATTTTTATTGAAGCAGGCGTAATTGTTGTCAGAGTCGTTGTTGAAGCAGGCGTAGTTGTTGTTGTTGTTGTTGTTGAAGCAGGTGTAGTTGTTGTTATTGTTGTTGAAGCAGGTGTAGTTGTTGTTGTTGTTGTTGTTGAAGCAGGTGTAGTTGTTGAAGCAGGTGTAGTTGTTGTTGTTGTTGTTGTTGTTGTTGAAGCAAGTGTAGTTGTTGTTGTTGAAGCAGGTGCAGTTGTTGTTGTTGTTGAAGCAGGTGTAGTTGTTGTTGTTGAAGCAGGTGTCGACGCTGCAGTTGTCGCAGATATAGGTGCTGCAGTCGTAGCGGCTGTTGTAAAAACATATATTTAAAGAATATTTAAATACGTAATGGTGCCCAAACCAAAAGGATTTCTTGTTTGATGTTGGTGCTGCAGTCATTGGTGTCATAGTTGTTATTGCAGCAGGTGTTGTTGTAGTCAACAAGTGCCAAAGATTTAAACATGATTACCCAAAGTCACTTTTCCTTTATTAACTAATTTGATCTAAAGGTGATACTAGACTCTGATGTGTGTGTATAAGAAATATTGGATGAGATGCAGGGAACTGGTTTAACATCACTCAGCTTACCTAGTAGAACCAGGAACATTGATACGATCTGTCCGACACCCATCCTGTTTTTCCTTTGAATCTATAGATTTAAAAAAATACAGAGACTTACTCACAGAAGCAGCATGTCGAAAGACATCCTAGGGGGAGGATGCACCGGACTCCCCTATGTTTGGACTGAGTCCCGAATGCTTACAACGTCTGGATCTGCCCCTGGTTACTATTCACTAGAATCATTACTTTTTTTAAGTAGTAAACAGTATTCAATTTGCAAGTAACGGTATTCATTATAGCAGTACGTTTAGCTGTTATAACTCAAGGTACACAAAATATCCAAAGGGAAATGAATTGGCGCAAAAATACAACTATAATACAGTATGTTTCCACCTCATAATAATCCTTTTCCTGAACCATCGCTCTCCCTCACACACTCAGTGTATAAATGTACAAAAGTCTGCATATAGACTTTAAAATGTACTTACCTCAACTGAGAAATTAGATCAAAACTTATAAGTTCCTCCTTTTGACCTGCTTTCGATGCTTTAAATTATTTCAGTATCTTTTTATTCCAGATCACATCTGTGATATTGCAAACCTTTCACCTTATGTGACAGTCCACATCTGTTAAGACCTTTATATTGGAATGGAATAAAGGCTGATGACGTGATTCAAAGGTGATAACTTTTTTCAGAAATGTTCTTGCACCTTGGCAATTATCAAAACCACATTACAGGATAAAGGCTGTCAGCTGACAATTTGTTAGTTCTTTGGCTCAGTATCATGGCACACTCCCTTCTTTCATCCGGGGAACAGATTTCTGGTGCATTCCAACTACGTCAATGTTCAGGGAAGTTCCACCAGTGTGACAGTAAGTTGGGACAAACAAATAAATATAGATTTCTAGTGACGTGGTAATGGGAAGAAATGCAATATATATATATATATACAGTATACATATAAACATAATGAACGAATGTTGCATATGATATTTAGAGTCATCGGAGTAACAACAATCTCACACACGTCCAGTGCGGAACAAACAGGCTGAAAGCAGCAACCCTGCCTACAGCAGTCAGGTTGTACAATACAGAATTAAAACAAACAATAGATGGATAGCTAAAATTTTGTCGGGTATGTCCTGATTGTTGGTTTGTTTTCTTTTTCATGTTTTAGTGTGGTTTTAAAATGTATACATGGTTGTATTTAAGTGTATGGTTGTACTTGTAAATGTGTATATATGAGTATGTATGGGTGCATGTGTGTATGAGTAAATGTATCGTTTTTATTTTTTATGACGTACAATCCTGTATAAATTTCACATTTTTATCAATGTAAATTCTGCTTCTATGCAGTTGTTAACTATGAGCATGAATGCAAATAAACTCAAACTCTAAATATGTAAATAGATGATACAATACAGTTAAAGTACAAAACAATAATATTTATATGGACACATCAAAAGAAAAACATCTCTTGTTTTATTTCTTAATATTCTTCTGAGTAAGTTTCAGTTCATGACATCAATATGTTCCAATATGAAATCAGTATATTTAATAAATGGAGAATATCAACCTGTATTTTTCTTCCAACCTCAAAGTCAATGGAAAATATGTAAATAAAAAAATAATGTTAAAATTTGCAGCATATTGTTGTTATAAAGATAAGTAAACTGCAGCTACTTATACAGGATTTCGTCATTGTTCACCATGTTAAATATAAGACTTTAAGACCTTTTTAATACCAAATACTGTGTGCTTTTATATACTTTAATACCCGTCTCATGATTATACTGGCCAAAGTATTAAAGTGTGATGGAAAACCAGTATGGAAGATACAGCCTAATTTAGTTTGATATTATATCCCACTTTTTCAGTGCTTCCCAGTAGTAAACACTGCTGTTCCAAAGTGTGGAACTTCCTGCTACAAAAGCTTAATATGGTACAGTCAGATGGCTGAGTGGACTACTCCTCTAGTCCTCCTTACAAATAGATGTTAATTTCAAATTTCATTTGGGATAATAAGAAAAGACCAAGGGTTAGGTTTCAGACATTACAATTGCCTAAGGACAATGGTGGATTGGCTTTGCCCTGCCTGGAGGCTTATGACAGAGCAGCACAATTGCACTTTCTGGTTTGCTGATGTGATCCTAAGTGTGATGCAAAAGGGAAGGACTTAGAACAAAATCAAATGAACATACTTCTCAAATCTATACTCAGGGGGAGAAACTCTCCTTAAGAAATATATATATACATTAATTTGGTATGACTGTAAAGCGGAAACTCTTGTGGATCCAAAGAGCCCAATAGTATTCATGTGTGAGGATGTCAGTCCCCATAGTAGCCATTTCATTTCATTGAGACCATTTTTTAAAACTTGACATCACTGTATAAAATGACCTATGGTGACCTCTAGGATAATCACAGCCTCACAAAACTTTACAGCCACAAACTAAAGATCTAGAGCATTCAGAGGATGTGTGGCTTTCCTAGGTATATTGACAATAAGGGGGTTATTGAGCAGTTTCCAGAACAGAAGTGCTCGCCATGCAATCACCAAAAAATGCAATTCTTGCAGAAATCTCCAAATGTCAAAAGTTTTTGATGCCAAATCACAGCATGGCTTTTTCTATGGTTTTCCTCAAGGTCTTGGTGTCTTAATGTGGTATTTAGGAGGGATTATTGATAATTTTTATCAATTCTCGAGTGGTAAAAAAGAAGAAAAATTGTTAAATTTAACACCAAAATCTCTGTAACAAATGTTATCAACCCAAAAATGACGAGACATAAGTGAGCATGGGAATGGCCATCATATACTTCTATCATAATGTTCTCAGCCCTTATACACTTTCACAGATGATTTTAATAATTATAATATTAATTAGTTCATACATTATTTTTTCATTTTTAATTTATGACTAGAACAACTTGACACACAGTGCTGAGCTGCATCTCAAATGAACCTTCCAGTTCACAGCTTCAGATGTTCAGATGATGTACACCACTTCTATGTGGCATCTACTGTTGACCTGCTATCTCCCCCTAAAGACTCCCTGTACTCCCCTAAATAAGACAAAAATAGATTTATGGTAAAGAGGGGTGGAGTGGAAGAGGTTGATATTAAGCTCTTATATTTTCCAGAAAAATAAAAGTTGAAGTCATTGGTGTTTGAATACAAAAGAATGTAGAAAATTAAGAAAACATAAAAGAAACAACAAAATCAAATAGTTTACTGTAATTTATATATAATATAACTAAATGTATATGTAGAAAAGCAAAGTGACTACTAGGGCTTATGGTTGTTTTATTTTATTTTATTTTATTATTACTTTTAAAATACTTTTTATAATAGGAGCTTTGAGAGCTCTGATGTATATTTCAAATTCCTTTGAGAAAACAGAAGAGAAGTTTCAGAGCCAGAAAATCGGCATCTATTTAGACTCACCTGCATTGTTAAAAGGGTTTGGCGGCTTTTCACATAATGCTCTGGAAAACATGTTTATCCTCCATGTTGAAACAGCTGCTGTTTTTAGTATTTTACCTGCTTTACTACTACAAGTGAACATAGACATGTTGAGTTAAAGACATTTAGGATGAATTCTAGTTATGGACTCATTTGAAAAGGTTAACATGGCCTATGGAAGGAGTGGTCCATTTCACATTATGTCACAGGCCACACCAACTTTGATTCTGGGACAGATAGTTTACTGTATGTTATGAAACCTAATGAGTGACTGAGATCATGAAGAAACACATTTGGTGTGATGGCTCCCCCTTTTGATGAATATGTATATACCTGGGTACACATCCTCTTAATCAACAGAATAATATGTACACCAGGGATTTAGCCGGATATGCCATAAATCATATTAGAATAATTATAAAACAAAATAAATAAAAATAATACAGTGCATCCGGAAAGTATTCACAGCGCTTCACTTTTTCCACATTTTGTTATGTTACAGCCTTATTCCAAAATGAATTAAATTCATTTTGTTCCTCAGTTCTACACACAATACCCTATAATGATAATGTGAAAATTTTTTTTTTAAATTTTTGCAAATTTATTAAAAATAAAGAACGAAAATATAACATGTACATAAGTATTCACAGCCTTTGCTCAGTACTTTGTTGAAGCACCTTTGGCAGCAATTACAGCCTCAAGTCTTTTTGAGTATGATGCTACAAGCTTGGCACACCTATTTTTGGGCAGTTTCTCCCATTTTTCTTTGCAGGACCTCTCAAGCTCCATCAGGTTGGATGGGGAGCGTCGGTGCACAGCCATTTTCAGATCTCTCCAGAGGTGTTCAATCGGATTCAAGTCTGGGCTCTGGCTGGGACACTCAAGGACATTCACAGAGTTGTCCTGAAGCCACTCCTTTGTTATCCTGGCTGTGTGCTTAGTGTCGTTGTCCTGTTGGAAGATGAACCTTCGCCCCAGTCTGAGGTCCAGAGCGCTCTGGAGCAGGTTTTCATCAAGGATGTCTCTGTACATTGCTGCATTCATCTTTCCCTCGATCATACTAGTCTCCCAGTTCCTGCCACTGAAACACATCCCCACAGCATGATGCTGCCACCACTATGCTTCACTGTAGGGATGGTATTGGCCAGGTGATTAACGGTGCCTGGTTTCCTCCAGACATGACGCTTGGCATTCAGGCCAAAGAGTTCAATCTTTGTTTCATCAGACCAGAGAATTTTGTTTCTCATGGTCTGAGAGTCCTTCAGATGCCTTTTGGCAAACTCCAGGCGGGCTGTCATGTGCCTTTTACTGAGGAGTGGCTTCCGTCTGGCCACTCTACCATACAGGCCTGATTGGTGGAGTGCTGCAGGGATGGTTGTCCTTCTGGAAGGTTCTCCTCTCTTCAGAGTAACGCTGGAGCTCTGTCAGTGACCATCGGGTTCTTGGTCACCTCCCTGACTAAGGCCCTTCTCCCCCGATCACTCAGTTTGGCCGGGCGGCCAGCTCTAGGAGGAGTCCTGGTGGTTCCAAACCTCTTCCATTTACGGATGATGGAGGCCACTGTGCTCATTGGTACCTTCAATGCTGCAGAAATGTTTCTGTAGCCTTCCCCAGATCTGTGCCTCGATACAATCCTGTCTCGGAGGTCTAGAGACAATTCCTTGGACTTCATGGCTTGGTTTGTGTTCTGACATGCACTGTCAGCTGTGGGACCTTATATACACAGGTGTGTGCCTTTCCAAATAATGTCCAATCAACTGAATTTACCACAGGTGGACTCCAATCAAGTTGTAGAAACATCTCAAGGATGGACAGTGGAAACAGGATGCACCTGAGTTCAATTTTGAGTGTCATGGCAAAGGCTGTGAATACTTATGTACATGTGATTTTTTTCGTTTTTTATTTTTAATAAATTTGCAAAAATTTTAAAAAAAACTTTTTTCACGTTATCATTATGGGGGATTGTGTGTAGAATTTTGAGGAAAAAAATTAATTTAATCCATTTTGGAATAAGGCTGTAACATAACAAAATGTGGAAAAAGTGAAGCGCTGTGAATACTTTCCGGATGCACTGTATATGTTTCGTGCATACACTGTATTAAACAAAAACATTAAGTTGCCCCCATTTTAGCACATGTAATTGTGATGTCATATTACAACATTTTATATGTTATGTGGTTTTAATAAAACCGTGTAAGAAAATAAATCTTTGTCCATTCTGTTGCTTTTAAAACTAGTAAAGTGTAAAATGTCCTTATCATGTACTTTGATTATTTTTGCCTCATAAAATCTTCAGTATCCAACCAGAATATTTTGTTTGTGAAGACAAAAAAGAACAGATGACAAATGTCTTTTTCTAATGCATAGAAGTCACAAGATTATTTAATATTCAGCCTAAACCTCTCATGTTTTACTGGATATATCTCTTCTAAAATACTCAAAGAAACTAGACTCTTAGTTTATTACTGACACAATGTGTATCAGCAGTTTAACATACTTTATGCCAGTTCTATCATTTATATATGCCGAGTTGCAAAGTTTGAGCTTTTTCTGCAAAAAGTGGTCAGGGTTGCGTTCGAATAGTCCTTTTAGCTCAGGAAGGTTCCTAACTGAGTGAAATGACCCGGAAGTACCTAAGTAGCAGCCATGATAAGAGCAGTTTGAATTCACCAAATGCTAAGGAAAGGAGCTTCAATGCTTCCTTTATTATCTCCTTTAGCATAGGATACACTGGATCATCCTTTACGAAAGGAAACGAGAGAATAACAACCCACAATTCCTTGCGGCCGTAGCATTTAAAGCAACGCACCATTCGGCCGTTCATAATAACAAACGATATGCTTATCTTGCATATTATTTTCATAAGCTCATACACTAATTGGGATTCATGTTTAATATGAGTGTACAGTGACAACCATTTCGTTTCACTTTATTTTTAATTAATTATTTATTTCGAACATGTAACAAATACCTCAGTAAAAAAAACAACAAGAATAACTAATTAAATGAACAGTAAACAATCAATTAACAAATAATCAACATAAATAAATATTACGAATATTTAAAAAAGAAGTACAGCCTACACTTACAGTATATGGTCCTACCCCTTCTCCATAACTCGAACAATTAACTCAATATTTATCATATATTCCTGTTTATTTCAATTCCAGCTGTGTTAATGAAGTGATATTTCTCCACGTTAGGTCAGATGATCCTATATTATCTGTTGATAGAGTGTTCCAGCAGCAGGAGGAGGAGCTGTGGTAGCTCTCTTTCACACACCGCAGGTGAAAGAGTCTGTCACTGAAAGACCTACTTAATAACGCACGGGAAGAAATAGCGCCTTTTGTAGTCCATCTTCAGAACATTGTAGTTTCACCACAGCAAACTGACGTCACTAACATCCGCCTCCGTCGTATCATAATGACGGAGTCTAGTGAAAGAGCAGTCGGATTCTCCTAACACCGCTGTTGTCTTTTCCTAACTCCTTCTGAATTCTCTTTCTCATCTTTCCTTGAACTCATGAAGTTTTCCACTGAGGTCAAGGAAAAGTGGTTAGGAAAAGAAGTTAGGACGTAATTATTTGACTATTCGAACGCAGCCCTGTTTTGATAAAGAGTGAAGGAGGGGGATGACGGGGATATAGGGGATGCGTGACCCGCCGATCTGGCAACCTTCAAACTGTGGCTAATAGCCTACTAGTTTAAGTATTTTTCGGTTAGCCGGCTAATGTGTTCACTAGTCTGTGATAACTGCTCCAACACGACATGTGTGGCCAAAGAGTGTAAAACAGGCAGATATGATCTTAACCATGTGATCTGTGATATATTGTATTTTGCACCAGTAAAGGCTGTTGGGAATGACTATAAACAATGAAAATAATATATATTACCATGTAATCCATTTATATCTATATAACATATAATATACTTTCTATTTTTTAGTAAGTATATTATGAGTATATAACATACATGTATAATAAACTGTAATTGTTTTGTGAGTAATGCATCTTATGTGTGTAAACCAATCCTTTGGTCAATAATTGTATTGAAGTGTAGTGTAATATAATATATTAATTGCAGGAGGGGTAATATTAGTGTTCTGTGTCACTTCTGGAAAGTGGCATTGGTTTAACCAGTGAAGATCTGAACCACTTCCTGAACCAGTTAGTGGTAAGGCCGGGCAGCGAGGCTTTGGACGTCATCAATGACATAATTGGTCTAAAACGATACAAGCCTCGATACGCGCATCTCGGAAAACTTCCTAGATTACTCGACACACGCTCCGAAGCCTCGGCACAACACGTAACATCACTAGTAAATACCATAAAAGTGTAAGTTCATTAGAGAGGCTCACTGTGTCTCCATCTTACACCTGCTTATCTTTGTATTACCTGCAGGAAACATCATCAAATAGTTCATCAGGACAGCAGACTGGAGGAAAAGCAGTTGGAGCTGTAGAGTCTCAGGTAAGTGCTGATCAAATATGAATCAATATTATATTACGTTAATGCTGATTTCTCTCCTCAAATGTTTTCAGAAACATCTTGTAGTGTACGATTTAGCTGTAAAATGAGAAAGTTTGTGAACTGGCATCCATGTTGAGATCAGGTTAACATGGCTTGAAGGAACGCCAAGTTCCGGTCAAATGACCGGAGCACAGCCAATAGCAATGCTGTCTCTCTATGAAATGACCTGTGATTGGTCAATGTCTCCCGTCACGGGCTAGATTTGCTAAAGCCTGAAAACAGAGCCAGAAGTCTAGTCTCAGAACACTTGCATTACAATATACTGAAAGGTTATCATGGAATTTTTGACCAACGATGCCAAAAATATACGGCCTACTGCAGGTTTAATCGATTCTTTTAAAATCTTTAAAATGACAGTAAACAGCGCAAAATGTCCATCTCAAGTTCCCAGAGCACAAAGTGACGTCTTCAAAATGCTTGTTTTGTTTGACCAACAGTCCAAACCCAATGATATTCAGATAGAAAACTGAGGAACCCAGAAAATATACACATTTGGGAAGCTGGAACTACATAATGTTTGGGCATTTTTGCTTAAAAAAAATGACTTAAACTATTTACTGATTATCAAAATTGTTGGGTTAATTCAATCATTAGATCATCTAATCAATTAACTGACTCCGGTTGAGAATGTTACTATATGATGCTAGTGTAAAATTAAATTAAAGCAAATGACGAGGCAGGGTTTGATAGTTTGTACATATCTTTAATGCCTTTAATGGAAGCAGTTTTCATCTACATACCTGATCTCAAATATGCTGTGATTTATGACCCACTTAAGATAACAATAAAGTAT
The DNA here is from genome assembly GCF_015220745.1 of Sebastes umbrosus. NCBI lineage: Eukaryota > Metazoa > Chordata > Actinopteri > Perciformes > Sebastidae > Sebastes > Sebastes umbrosus. Next base: position 16,294,586 of record NC_051290.1, read on the forward strand.
CATAGATAATGATATGAATGTTATAGCACAGACAGCTTTTTTTGTCATGTTTGTGTTCTGATCATTAGGAAGATAACAACACAAACTGTAAAAAAATAAAGGAAGGCTCCCAGGATACACATATGTATGATAATAGAAATACACATAGACCCAAACAAGCACAGTGAATGGATCATTACACAGTACATTATTCTATTCAGTGCAGTAGTGATTAATACAACCTTCAACCCAAATCTGACTGAGTTAGTGTTAGAGCAAAGAGCACAGCACATTTAACTTCAGTGAAATTAAGATGTTTTGTCACTGTCAACTTTACTAACTGAGCATGTTTAAGTCAGATTCCTCAATGATCTGAATATATTTCATATTTTCAATTCTGTATTGAGGCTATAATTTAAAAAGTCGACAGCATCTTTTGATATTTTCTTGCCAACACAGACTACTACAGTACTACAGTAGGATTTTAAAAGATATTGGTTATAAATATGATTATAAAACATGTTACTCAATAATTTCCATTTAAACATGTACTGAAAATATTATGTATGGACCCATCAATATAAATAATTTTTATGCCATTAATTACAATAATAACCTGAAGTTGGCTACGTCATGAATGGACGTCGCTGGCTGCATCGGGCAATGTTGTGTGCTGTCAAGGTTAAATAGATTTGAACTCATTATTATATTTATTAAAATTATAATAAATATATAATTTACAGTACAGTATGTTTAGATTAAATCAACATAACATAAACAAATTACTTGACTGAAATCCCTGTCAAGGATCTGAATAAAGAGAATGCTTTTTGGGAGAGAGGTTCAAGCTGCAGAAATACAAGCAAGCAAATTGTAAGTACATTTATGTTGGCTATATTTTTAATGGTGTGTGTGTGCTTTGCTCACTTGCTCACTTGAGCAGTGGCTGTTTTAATACAATTTAATATGCACAATTTAATAACATAATACCATTATTGTCCAATTTCTTTCATGACTATCACATGTCCGATCTATGTGGATATGGGCAGATGGTTTCTTTACTTCCTCGTCTTCTAATTTAGGAGAAAATTGAGCAGTGGGATGTTTTATGATGGTATGGATCAGGTAGAGAGTGGGACCTGCAGCTCACGCTGCGTTTTGTCCTGTCCTGGACAACAACTCATCTTATATATCTTGTGATATTTTAATGGAAAAACATGTATTTACCTGTATAACCTCACTCTTATAAGTTGAAATATTGGATATTCTTGTTTCCACAGGATTCATTTTAAAAGTAGAGACTTACTGTAAACTTTATCATTGCAGCTTGATTTATAAAGCTAAAGATGATGGTTTCAACAAGTCATTTGTAAATGCATCTCCAGCAGATCTGAAAGTCAGCTTCTGTTTTATGAGTTGTACAGTATTTGTAGCCACACTGCCATTACAGAAGCCAACATTGGAGGAATTGTAGCAGTTATAACTGGAGATGGAGTAGTTGCTGTAGTTGTGGCCACAGTAGTAGTTGTAGTAGTTTTTGAATTTGGGTCTGTAGTTGTTGAACTTGATGTTTTATTTGGAATTCCTGTGAAAATACTTTAATAAGTTTTAGGCTCATATACAAACAAAAGTTGTTTTTTTAGGTAATGTCGAAGGCCCCATTTACACAACCAGAGTTGTGAGTTATTAACACCCTTTTGTTTTCTCTTAACCATGTGTGTTGAAACACCTCCTTGTGTAATCTGAGCAATCATATTTCTTTAATGCATGAAATGGCTCAGTGTAAATGCATAATGCAGACCTTTACCATAGCATGGCTTTAGGTGAGTAAAGATTCTTAACGTATGTCATAAGCTAGTGGTTTGATATGAGCATTTACAGTAATTTAAACAGTATGTGTCTTACAGAATACTTGAAGGTTCTCTATAGGATATCCAGAGCATTAATATAACAGCAAACAACTATTTGCTATGTAAAGATATAGAGGAGTAATATCTACCTGAGCAGAGAATTAAGTCCCTCTCCCTCTGTGTGTTCTATCCATGCTTTGTTGACTGGCCGGCCATGCATACTTTTAGTGCATGTTCGTGCATGTGAGCGTGCCCCACTGGCTTGCTCACGGATGTGCTGTTTACCGTTAGCTACGAGCTGCCGGTTCAGCCGTCGCCATGTTGAGAGCCTTGCGTAGGCAATAGAAATGCTCCCAATCTTGCATTTAGTACCTTTAATGCTGCCAGGCGCAAACTATACTGTTGAATGAGTGTCGTTAACCTAGTTCATAAACTACCCGTTTCACAATTACCCATGAACCTTAAAATTCTATATGCTTTATTGGCATGAATGTACAGATAACTAACTTAATTAGTTCAGGCAGATACACCACAATCGATTTAAACTGGTTTTCATACAAAGGCTGGGAAGCATTGAAGAAAAAAAACTTGGGGTAGCCAGAAGACCTTCCTTCAATGATACACATACGTGTCAATACTTTTTAATACATCTCTACTGGCAGCAGCATGTTTTTTAAATTAACAATTTTTTGTTTGTAAATTAATTATTTTAGTTTATGTACATATACTGTATCTTAAAAATATAGTTTCTATCCTAAGGACAATGATTTTCACATGTGACTGAGTGGAGGCAGCTGTGGCTCAGAGGGTAGAGCAGGTCGTCCACCAATCGGAAGGTCGGTGGTTCGATCCAGGTCACATGTCGCTGTGTCCTTGAGCAAGACACTTAACCCCAAATTGCTCTCGAAGGCATAGCCATCGGTGTGTGAATGAGTATTTAGATTAGATCCTGATGGGCAAAGTTGGCACCTTAGAAGCCTCTGCCATCAGTGTATGATTGTGTGTGTGAATGGGTGAATGCTGACATGTAGTGTAAAGCGCTTTGAGTGGTCGGAAGACTAGAAAAGCGCTACATAAGTCCAAGTCCATTTACCATTTACCATTACCAAATAATGGACATAGATAATTAATTCCAGACTTGTGACGTGTTTGTTTGACATTGTCAGAAATGGTGGAGGCCACATAAGTTAGTTTTTTGATGCATAATAAGTGAATATATTGTAATTTTAGTTGTGTATTGTTTTTCTTTGGAATTTTATAATATGTCTGAGGAAAATGTTGATATTCCCAACTGCCTAATCTTTTTCCTCTGTCATTATGCCTGTGCATTTCCTGCATTATGTTACCTGCTTGCTAGCTTGCTAAAATGTTAGCCTCTGTTGCTTCTGGATGCCGACATTAACGTTAATATTGCCGTTGTAAATCTGAGCTCACGAGTTTCACTTAAATAGCTTCAATAGCTTCACCATCTCGTGTCACGCTAGTTCCAAAAAAACAAGATGTTGGTGGACAAAAACCAAGATGGCGATGGCCAAAATGCTGAACTTGAAGCTTCAAAACCGTAGTCCACAAACCAATGGGTGACATCATGTGACTATGTTTACGTTTTGGTCTATGCTCAAGATCCAGGGCAATTGGGAAACTACAGTTTGTACTGCTATTTTCTTCCTGAACAAACCTGAATAACTTTTGAGAATAGCTGAAAGTAGTAATAATAGTGAAAGTAAGTTTTAGGAAATAATAAGACAGGGTTTGATTATCTGGTCATATCTTCAGTGCCTTTAATGGATGCATCTTCAATATAATGTGATACACTTTTTTTTATCCACTTTAGATGTTAAAAACCTATAATAATATAGTATACACATTTCTTGTATTCTGATCATCAATAAGACCTAGTCTTTTTTACTCAAATTGTACAAAAATACAGGTCAGCTCACAGATTACACATATGTATGATAATATAAATTCATATAAATAAGAAAAGTGACTTTATAATCATGCAGGGCATTATGTTAAATGTAAATGTTAGTTGTTCTAAACTATACAGTATTATTATAGCACAATAAGTCAAAATTGTGTTTGTACATAGAGAAAGTTTTATGTGTGGTGTGTCTGATATACAAGGTTTCAATTGTCATTACTCTCATTTTTTACGCAATTAATTACAGTGATAACTTGTTTTTATTCAGTGGACCAGATGCTTAAAGTTGTCTCATGGATGGGCTTTCTGGGACGTCAAACAGAAAAATATCAGTAGTATAAGTGTTATTTCACATTGACATAACCCCTGCACTATTGCTGGCTTGACAGTAGCCATGACAGCAGCACAAGGAAGGATGCAGTGATGAGCCTGATCTTGTGGCTTACTCCACTTGACACTTCTGTAAATGTTGAGAAAAGAAAAAGAGACATTGCTTTAACAAATACAAAACAAATCTGTAATATTTAAAATTTTTGATGAGGTAAACAAATCTGTAATATTTGTAATTTTGAATGAGGTAGCATTCAATATTGCTTACGTATGCCATCCACAGAAATGGAGGTGGTGTCAATGTTGAAGGCTGTGATGTTTGAAGCTGCTCCGACCAAAACATCTATAATCTGAGTGCCATTAGGAACAGATGTGGATAAAAATGTAAGGTCCGAGTGGTTGATGATTGAGCCATTACTGCAAAAGGAATTACCAAAATATATTGTATTATTCGTATGAATTTATGACCAATACTCTTAAGATTCTATCATTATAACATTAACAAATTACCTGAAAAAAAGCACCATCAATGTGCGGAATGAAGGAAATGCTTCTTGGTACAAAGGTTCAATCTGCAGAAATACAAGCAAATCATTTGTAAGTACATTTATTTTATTGGCTTTTGCTTCTTCACTTGTGCATTGTCTTTTTCATTGTGGTATTTCATTTACACTAAGTAATGACACTATTCCAATTTCTTCAGTGACTGCCAAATAATGTATCTGTGTCCTATTTACTTTATATGGAAGGATGAGTTAAATCGTTTTTTTCTTTGAAAACTCAACACCAGGAATGAAATGCCATCCTCCAGTTTCCATTCACTGTGAAACGAGAAACAGTCTAGCATCTATTAGACGGTACTAGAAGCACCCACAGTTAAATGTTTAATTAGAAATGTGTTTGCATTAGACAAGACTATATTGCATATTTAAAAATACTTTTTGAGGGTTTTTTCATAATACAGTCTAGCTCCACCAAACTCTGATGAGAAATTTGCTGTGTGACAATTTTAGGTGAAAATCATAAAGAAAAGTGTTTTCAAAGAAGAATGATGAACGTACATATGAAAAGAAAAAATGGCATATTGCAGAAATACTTTCACATAGATGTGTGAAAGTATGTGAAAGTGACTTACCATCGTCTTTATTATTGAGGCTCGCCTCGTAAAAGCTGCAGATGATGGATTCTGCAAGTCACTTGTAAATGTCTCTCCAGCAGATCTGAAAATCAATCGCCTTGTTGTCATTGCCTCAGCAGTTGTCGTTACTGATGTGGTGGTTGTAGTAGTTGTTGTAGTTGTAGTTGCAGCAGTTGCAGTTGTAGTTGAGGCAGTTGTAGCTGCAGCTGTTGTAGTTGAGGTCGTTGTAGCCGTAGTTGCAGCACTGGTAGTTGTAGTTGCAGCAGGTGAGATTGCAGTAGTTGTAGTATTTAAAGAGGGTGCTGCCGTTGTAACATTTCCTTCTGTAAATAACAAATATGGAACAATATGGAGAAATATGGAAAAAATGATTATGGTAGTCAAAGGACCTTTTTTGAACAAACACACTTCACAACATAAGTATATATATATGGCAAGTCAGAGTTTAGGTAGACTTGCTAATGTTTGTCACAGTGGAATTCATGATAATTGTGATTGTGTATGCTCTTTGTCGACCCAGCAATTTGGCTAAAATGTATCAGGAAAGAAATCCAGAATAAACTTTGATAGTAAGGTCAGTCATGGAAATGGCAGTGAAAGAGGATGATTTAAACCCCATCCAGAACACACACACTCACAGACCGTGATAGATAAATTACAAATAACATTGTGTATATTTTCCTGCTCTAACAACCACTGGAGTGAAATGCAGGGCTAGTGTTTACTTACGAGTTGCTTCGATGGAGGTGGCAACAAAAAGGAGGTTTGAGGTACTGTTGTTAGACACAGCGTCGACTAAGGTTTCTGCAACAACATTAGTCTGTGGGATTTCTGAAGCTGAAGCAGTTTGATTGAACTCAATCCCGAGCACTAGTTCAGTATTTCCCATTCGTGTTCTGGCCACAGCTTGCCTGCATAAGAAAAGCACACATCTTGATCAAATTATATTAACCTTGACAACTTATGCATATGTATAATTATTATTATTTTGTCATTATTAAGTTTAAAATATTGGAATATTGATAACCACAACCCAGAAAGTAAAACAAAGTCAGTTGGACTCTGAAAATTGAAAATGTTACCTGAACTCGATGACATAAATGCGGATGAAAATAGCGCCAAATTGGGTCCTGTAGATGACAGTTAACTGTGGGAATGAAGCAAAAAATATATAAACAAACTAAAAATACAGTATTCGCCAAATGATATGAGGAAATGCAAACTCACTCAATACACAGAAAAATAATGAGAATGAGTACTAACCACTGCTACAACGTTTGCTTCAAGAGTCTTGAATTCCATGCTGTTTTTATCAGTGAGTTCTTCTACAAATGGTTCTATCAAGACTGCTTGGAGAACCACAATTGGTGGGGGAGCTGCAGTGGTAGTAGTAACAGTAGTTGTTGTTGGGGGTGCAGTTGTTGGAGCTGCAGTTGTGGGGGCTGCAGTTGTTGGAGCTGCAGTTGCGGGGGCTTCAGTTGTTGGGGCTGCAGTTGTTGGGGCTGCAGTTGTGGGGGCCGCAGTTGTGGGGGCTGCAGTTGTGGGGGCTGCAGTGGTGGGAGAGGCAGTTGTTGGAGCTGCAGTTGTTGGGGCTGCAGTTGTGGGGGCTGCAGTTGTTGGGGCTGCAGTTGTGGGGGCTGCAGTTGTGGGAGCTGCAGTTGTTGGGGCTGCAGTTGTGGGAGCTGCAGTTGTTGGGGCTGCAGTGGTGGGAGCTGCAGTTGTTGGGGCCGCAGTGGTGGGAGCTGCAGTTGTGGGAGCTGCAGTTGTTGGGGCTGCAGTTGTTGGGGCCGCAGTTGTTGGGGCTGCAGTTGTGGGAGCTGCAGTTGTGGGAGCTGTAGTTATTGGGGCCGCAGTTGTTGGGGCTGCAGTTGTTGGGGCTGCAGTTGTGGGGGCTGCAGTTGTTGGAGCTGCAGTTGTGGGGGCTGCAGTTGTTGGGGCTGCAGTTGTGGGGGCCGCAGTTGTTGGGGCCGCAGTTGTTGGGGCTGCAGTTGTGGGAGCTGCAGTTGTTGGGGCTGCAGTTGTTGGGGGTGCAGTTGTTGGAGCTGCAGTTGTGGGAGCTGCAGTTGTGGGAGCGGCAGTTGTGGGAGCTGCAGTTGTTGGTGCCGCAGTTGTGGGGGCTGCAGTTGTGGGAGCTGCAGTTGTTGGGGCTGCAGTTGTTGGAGCTGCAGTTGTTGGGGCTGCAGTTGTTGGGACTGCAGTTGTTGGGGCTGCAGTTGTGGGGGCCGCAGTTGTTGGGGCCGCAGTTGTTGGGGCTGCAGATGTGATAGCTGCAGTGATTGGGGCTGCAGTTGTTGGGGCTGCAGTTGTGGGGGCCACAGTTGTTGGGGCTGCAGTGGTGGGAGCTGCAGTTGTGGGAGCGGCAGTTGTTGGGGCTGCAGTTGTGGGGGCCACAGTTGTTGGGGCTGCAGTGGTGGGTGCTGCAGTTGTGGGAGCGGCAGTGGTGGGAGCGGCAGTTGTTGGGGCTGCAGTTGTTGGGGCCGCAGTTGTTGGGGCTGCAGTTGTGGGAGCTGCAGTTGTGGGAGCTGTAGTTATTGGGGCCGCAGTTGTTGGGGCTGCAGTTGTTGGGGCTGCAGTTGTGGGAGCTGCAGTTATTGGGTCTGCAGTTGTTGGGGCTGCAGTTGTGGGGGCCACAGTTGTTGGAGCTGCAGTGGTGGGAGCTGCAGTTGTGGGAGTGGCAGTTGTTGGGGCTGCAGTTGTGGGGGCCACAGTTGTTGGGGCTGCAGTGGTGGGTGCTGCAGTTGTGGGAGCGGCAGTCGTGGGAGCTGCAGTTGTTGGGGCTGCAGTTGTGGGAGCTTCAGTTGTTGGGGCTGCAGTTGTTGGAGCTTCAGTTGTTGGGGCTGCAGTTGTTGGGGCCGCAGTTGTTGGGGCTGCAGTTGTGGGAGCTGCAGTTGTGGGAGCTGTAGTTATTGGGGTCGCAGTTGTTGGGGCTGCAGTTGTGGGGGCTGCAGTTGTTGGGGGTGCAGGTGTTGGAGCTGCAGTTGTGGGGGCTGCAGTTGTTGGGGCTGCAGTTGTTGGGGCTGCAGTTGTTGGGGCTGCAGTTGTTGGAGCTGCAGTTGTGGGAGCTGCAGTTGTTGGGGCTGCAGTTGTGGGAGCTGCAGTTGTTGGGGCCACAGTGGTGGGAGCTGCAGTTGTGAGGGCCACAGTTGTTGGGGCTGCAGTGGTGGGTGCTGCAGTTGTGGGAGTGGCAGTGGTGGGAGTTGCAGTTGTTGGGACCGCAGTGGTTGGAGCTGCAGTTGTGGGAGCGGTAGTTGTTGGGTCTGCAGTTGTGTGAGCTGCAGTTGTTGGGGACGCAGTGGTGGGAGCTGCAGTTGTTGGGGCTGCAGTTGTGGGGGCGGCAGTGGTGGGAGTGGCAGTTGTTGGGGCTGCAGTTGTGGGAGCTTCAGGTGTTGGGGCTGCAGTTGTTGGAGCTTCAGTTGTTGGGGCTGCAGTTGTTGGGGCCGCAGTTGTTGGGGCTGCAGTTGTGGGAGCTGCAGTTGTGGGAGCTGTAGTTATTGGGGTCGCAGTTGTTGGGGCTGCAGTTGTGGGGGCTGCAGTTGTTGGGGGTGCAGGTGTTGGAGCTGCAGTTGTGGGGGCTGCAGTTGTTGGGGCTGCAGTTGTTGGGGCCGCAGTTGTTGGGGCTGCAGTTGTTGGAGCTGCAGTTGTGGGAGCTGCAGTTGTTGGGGCTGCAGTTGTGGGAGCTGCAGTTGTTGGGGCCACAGTGGTGGGAGCTGCAGTTGTGAGGGCCACAGTTGTTGGGGCTGCAGTGGTGGGTGCTGCAGTTGTGGGAGTGGCAGTGGTGGGAGTTGCAGTTGTTGGGACCGCAGTGGTTGGAGCTGCAGTTGTGGGAGCGGTAGTTGTTGGGTCTGCAGTTGTGTGAGCTGCAGTTGTTGGGGACGCAGTGGTGGGAGCTGCAGTTGTTGGGGCTGCAGTTGTGGGGGCCACAGTTGTTGGGGCTGCAGTGGTGGGAGCTGCAGTTGTGGGAGCGGCAGTTGTTGGGGCTGCAGTTGTGGGGGCCACAGTTGTTGGGGCTGCAGTTGTGGGAGCTGCAGTTGTGGGAGCTGTAGTTATTGGGGCTGCAGTTGTGGGGGCTGCAGTTGTTGGAGCTGCAGTTGTGGGGGCTGCAGTTGTTGGGGCTGCAGTGGTGGGAGCTGCAGTTGTGGGAGCTGTAGTTATTGGGGCCGCAGTTGTTGGGGCTGCAGTGGTGGGAGCTGCAGTGGTGGGAGCGGCAGTGGTGGGAGCGGCAGTTGTTGGGGCTGCAGTTGTGGGAGCTGCAGTTGTTGGGGCTGCAGTTGTGGGAGCTGCAGTTGTTGGGGCCGCAGTGGTGGGAGCTGCAGTTGTGGGAGCTGCAGTTGTTGGGGCTGCAGTTGTGGGAGCTGCAGTTGTTGGGGCCACAGTGGTGGGAGCTGCAGTTGTGGGAGCGGTAGTTGTTGGGGCTGCAGTTGTGGGAACTGGAGTTGTTGGGGCCGCAGTTGTGGGAGTTGCAGTTGTTGGGACCGCAGTGGTGGGAGCTGCAGTTGTGGGAGCGGTAGTTGTTGGGTCTGCAGTTGTGTGAGCTGCAGTTGTTGGGGCCGCAGTGGTGGGAGCTGCAGTTGTTGGGGCTGCAGTTGTGGGGGCCACAGTTGTTGGGGCTGCAGTGGTGGGAGCTGCAGTTGTGGGAGCGGCAGTTGTTGGGGCTGCAGTTGTGGGGGCCACAGTTGTTGGGGCTGCAGTTGTGGGGGCCGCAGTTGTTGGGGCCGCAGTTGTTGGGGCTGCAGATGTGATAGCTGCAGTGATTGGGGCTGCAGTTGTTGGGGCTGCAGTTGTGGGGGCTGCAGTGGTGGGAGAGGCAGTTGTTGGAGCTGCAGTTGTTGGGGCTGCAGTTGTGGGGGCTGCAGTTGTTGGGGCTGCAGTTGTGGGGGCTGCAGTTGTGGGAGCTGCAGTTGTTGGGGCTGCAGTTGTGGGGGCTGCAGTTGTTGGGGCTGCAGTTGTGGGGGCTGCAGTTGTGGGAGCTGCAGTTGTTGGGGCTGCAGTTGTGGGAGCTGCAGTTGTTGGGGCTGCAGTGGTGGGAGCTGCAGTTGTTGGGGCCGCAGTGGTGGGAGCTGCAGTTGTTGGAGCTGCAGTTGTTGGGGCTGCAGTTGTTGGGGCCGCAGTTGTTGGGGCTGCAGTTGTGGGAGCTGCAGTTGTGGGAGCTGTAGTTATTGGGGCCGCAGTTGTTGGGGCTGCAGTTGTTGGGGCTGCAGTTGTGGGGGCTGCAGTTGTTGGAGCTACAGTTGTGGGGGCTGCAGTTGTTGGGGCTGCAGTTGTGGGGGCCGCAGTTGTTGGGGCCGCAGTTGTTGGGGCTGCAGTTGTGGGAGCTGCAGTTGTTGGGGCTGCAGTTGTTGGGGGTGCAGTTGTTGGAGCTGCAGTTGTGGGAGCTGCAGTTGTGGGAGCGGCAGTTGTGGGAGCTGCAGTTGTTGGTGCCGCAGTTGTGGGGGCTGCAGTTGTGGGAGCTGCAGTTGTTGAGGCTGCAGTTGTTGGAGCTGCAGTTGTTGGGGCTGCAGTTGTTGGGGCTGCAGTTGTTGGGGCTGCAGTTGTGGGGGCCGCAGTTGTTGGGGCCGCAGTTGTTGGGGCTGCAGATGTGATAGCTGCAGTGATTGGGGCTGCAGTTGTTGGGGCTGCAGTTGTGGGGGCCTCAGTTGTTGGGGCTGCAGTGGTGGGAGCTGCAGTTGTGGGAGCGGCAGTTGTTGGGGCTGCAGTTGTGGGGGCCACAGTTGTTGGGGCTGCAGTGGTGGGTGCTGCAGTTGTGGGAGCGGCAGTGGTAGGAGCGGCAGTTGTTGGGGCTGCAGTTGTTGGGGCCGCAGTTGTTGGGGCTGCAGTTGTGGGAGCTGCAGTTGTGGGAGCTGTAGTTATTGGGGCCGCAGTTGTTGGGGCTGCAGTTGTTGGGGCTGCAGTTGTGGGAGCTGCAGTTATTGGGTCTGCAGTTGTTGGGGCTGCAGTTGTGGGGGCCACAGTTGTTGGAGCTGCAGTGGTGGGAGCTGCAGTTGTGGGAGTGGCAGTTGTTGGGGCTGCAGTTGTGGTGGCCACAGTTGTTGGGGCTGCAGTGGTGGGTGCTGCAGTTGTGGGAGCGGCAGTGGTGGGAGTGGCAGTTGTTGGGGCTGCAGTTGTGGGAGCTTCAGTTGTTGGGGCTGCAGTTGTTGGAGCTTCAGTTGTTGGGGCTGCAGTTGTTGGGGCCGCAGTTGTTGGGGCTGCAGTTGTGGGAGCTGCAGTTGTGGGAGCTGTAGTTATTGGGTTCGCAGTTGTTGGGGCTGCAGTTGTGGGGGCTGCAGTTGTTGGGGGTGCAGGTGTTGGAGCTGCAGTTGTGGGGGCTGCAGTTGTTGGGGCTGCAGTTGTTGGGGCCGCAGTTGTTGGGGCTGCAGTTGTTGGAGCTGCAGTTGTGGGAGCTGCAGTTGTTGGGGCTGCAGTTGTGGGAGCTGCAGTTGTTGGGGCCACAGTGGTGGGAGCTGCAGTTGTGAGGGCCACAGTTGTTGGGGCTGCAGTGGTGGGTGCTGCAGTTGTGGGAGTGGCAGTGGTGGGAGTTGCAGTTGTTGGGACCGCAGTGGTTGGAGCTGCAGTTGTGGGAGCAGTAGTTGTTGGGTCTGCAGTTGTGTGAGCTGCAGTTGTTGGGGACGCAGTGGTGGGAGCTGCAGTTGTTGGGGCTGCAGTTGTGGGGGCCACAGTTGTTGGGGCTGCAGTGGTGGGAGCTGCAGTTGTGGGAGCGGCAGTTGTTGGGGCTGCAGTTGTGGGGGCCACAGTTGTTGGGGCTGCAGTTGTGGGAGCTGCAGTTGTGGGAGCTGTAGTTATTGGGGCTGCAGTTGTGGGGGCTGCAGTTGTTGGAGCTGCAGTTGTGGGGGCTGCAGTTGTTGGGGCTGCAGTGGTGGGAGCTGCAGTTGTGGGAGCTGTAGTTATTGGGGCCGCAGTTGTTGGGGCTGCAGTGGTGGGAGCTGCAGTGGTGGGAGCGGCAGTGGTGGGAGCGGAAGTTGTTGGGGCTGCAGTTGTGGGAGCTGCAGTTGTTGGGGCTGCAGTTGTGGGAGCTGCA